>NC_079197.1:29097816-29375316 GCF_029499605.1 Hyla sarda
CCATACTCAGAAGAGATGGGGTTACAAATTTTGGGGGGCATTTTCTCCTATTACCCTTGCAAAAATTGAAAATTTGGGGGAAAACATGCATTTTAGTGAAAAAAAATAAATAAATAAATTTACACATCCAACTTTAACGAAAAGTCGTCAAACACCTGTGGGGTGCTAAGACTCACTGTACCCCTTGTTACGTTCCTTGAGGGGTGTAGTTTCCAAAATAGTATGACATGTTTTTTTTTTGCTGTCCTGGCACCATAGGGGCTTCCTAAATGCGACATGCCCCCCAAAAACCATTTCAGAATAACTCACTCTCCAAAATCCCACTGTCGCTCCTTCCCTTCTGAGCCCTCTAGTGCACCCACCAAACACTTGACATACACATATGAGGTATTTCCTTACTCGAGAGAAATTGGGTTACACATTTTAGGAAGATTTCTCTCCTTTTACCCCTTGTAAAAATTCAAAAACAGGGTCTACAAGAACATGCGAGTGTAAAAAATGAAGATTTAGAATTTTCTCCTTCAATTTTCTGCTATTCCTGTGAAACACCCAAAGGGTTAACAAACCTTTTGAATGTCATTTTGAATACTTTGAGGGGTGCAGTTTTTATAATGGGGTCATTTGTGGGGTATTTCTAATAAGAAGGCCCTTGAAATCCACTTCAAAACAGAACTGGTCCCTGAAAAATTTCGATTTTGAAAATTTTGTGAAAAATTGGAAAATTGCTGCTATAATTTGAAGCCCTCTGATGTCTTCCAAAAGTAAAAACATTTCAACTTTATGATGCAATCATAAAGTAGACATGTTGTATATGTGAATCATTATATAATTTATTTGGAATATTTATTTTCCTTTATTTTCATCAAATTTTGGAATTTTTCACCAAGAAACGATGCAAGAATCGACAAAATTTAACCACTAACATAAAGTAGAATATGTCACGAAAAAACAATCTCGGAATCAGAATGAATGGTAAAAGCATCCCAGAGTTATTAATGCTTAAAGTGAAAGTGGTCAGATGTTCAAAAAATGGCCGGGTCCTACAGTGAAAATTGGCTGGGTCCTTAAGGGGTTAAAGAGTACCTGTCACCAAATAAAACTTTTAATATAGTGTTCCTTGTGTAATTAGCAGACACTTTCCCATTCACTTGCTTTTAAAATTATCAACATAAATATGTTTAAAATGTAATAGAAAAAAACGGCCACTAGGCGGCTCTGTTCTGTTCCCTGCAACAATTAAAGGGGTACTCCAGCCCTAAGACATTTTATCCCCTATCCAAAGGATAGGGGATAAGATGCCTGATCGCGGGGATCCCGCCGATGGGGACTCCCGCAATCTTTCATGCAGCACCCTGCCATCATCAGCCTCCGGAACGAACATCGCTCCGGGTCTGATGAATCACAATCATGGGGCCGGAGTATTGTGACGTTACGCCTCCTCCAATAGGCTTGCATTGAGGGGACGGAGCTTGACGTCACACGGGGGTGGAGCTGTGATGTCACGATACTCTGGCCACGTGATTGTCATACATCAGACCCAGAGCGATGTTCGCTCCGGAGACTGATGATAGTAGGGTGCTGCATGAAAGATTGCGGGGGTCCCCAGCTGCGGGACCCCCGCATTCAGGCATCTTATCCCCTGTCCTTTGGATCGGGGATAAGATGTCTTAGGGACAGAGTACCCCTTTAATACAGTGAGATTGGTCTCTCCCCCCCAGCCTGTCAGGACTCCAAACTCAGGAAGTGCTGAGCTTGATTGACAGCTGCACAGAAAATGAAAGCTCCACAGATTCTCACAGAAAGCCACGCAGACTGACAGCTGAAGGAGAGCCTCACTGAAATCTGCACATACTGCACAGAGCTTGAGATCTTCTATTCATCACAATGCTGCAACAATGTGAGGGCAGAAGTGGTCCCCAGCAGGCTTCAGTGATGTCATGCCTGCTGGGAAATGCCCACTTTCTCCTGCTGGGAGTTTGCACTATGCAAGCAAGCAAAAAAAAAAGGTATGATACACAGCTTTTTAAATCTCTGAAATAGTTTTTAAGGGCTGAATGGGTGTTAGGAGTAGTTAAGGAACACAGCCTGAGATAGTTAAGAACAGTTTATTTGGTGACAGCTACTTTTTAAGTAAGGCCCCCACCTATCACTGTATCCTGACTACCATAGACATAGGCTGTAATCTTCTATTTTCGGTATATGCTAATGAGGTTCTAACTGGCACCGTGCGGGCTAACTGGCACTCTGATGTCATTGCCGCCTGCCGCAGCGTCATTGTAGAGCAGGGAGAAGAGGGAGAGGGTGAGGGTGGGGAGGAATATTGATGAGCTGGGCGGCGCTGCGCAGGTGGCACTGACGTCAGCGTGCCAGTTATCCCGGCCGGTGCCAGTTAGCACCTCATTAGCATATACCGAAAATAGAAGATTACGGCCGAACGGCACGGCGGATCCAGGCATGATAAGCATCAAACGGATGAGCGTCCCCCGCACTACCACTATATATCTAAATCTCCCTATTTTATTTTTTTAAATATAAATATATACACACACACATACACACACACACACACACACACACACACACACATATATATCTACAGAGAGAGAGAGCGCAAGCTAGATAGATAGATATTGATATAGATAAGATATACATATTTATTTTTGTATGCTACATTACAATTGTGGTGCCAACTAATAGTGACATAAAATGTTTCTCATATGTTTAAGGACCCAGGGAAGATTCTAGTCAGATGGATATCATGCCATATAGAAAACAGAACTCTTGCAGCCTATGATCACTTTCAAGGAACATGTTTGTGGTGCAATACTAAAGTCTAATAATGGGCTCACACAATGTTAATTTTTCTGCTCATATTTTATTTTACGAGTGTATATGCCTGAAAATGCAGGCATATTTTAAAAATGATGTCCCCATTTTCGGCAGTAAGAACCCAGTCTAAAATTAAATAAGTAAAATTTTAAAAATTACCACCTCTCCACTTTTTTTTTATTATTACAGTTTTTTTTTTTAAATCTAGAATTGGCACAGAAAATACCGGTCTCTATACACTAGAGGGCGCTCCATGATCTGAAAACTGCAATACTACACAATTATGATAGAAAAAGTGATTGCATAGAAAAGCTTGCAGGATTCCTCCCTTTTTCATACGCTTTTCACTTTGTGGAGCTTATAATACAGATGCACACTATATATATATATATATATATATATATATATATATATATATATATATATATATATATATATATATATATATACACACCGCATTTTTCGCCGTATAAGACGCACTTTTTCTTCCCCAAAACTGGGGGGAAAAAGTCGGTGCGTCTTATACGGCGAATACACCCCTATCGCGGCGGTCCCTGCGGCCATCAACGGCCGGGACCCGCGGCTAATACGGGACATCACCGATCGCGGTGATGCCCTGTATTAACCCTTCAGACGCGGCGATCAAAGCTGACCGCCGCGTCTGAAGGGAAAGTGACACTAACCCGGCTGTTCAGTCGGGCTGTTCGGGACCGCCGCGATTTCACCGCAGCAGTCCCGAACAGCCCGACTGAATAGCCGGGTTAGTGCTTACAGGACACTGGGAGGGACCTTACCTGCCTCCTCGGTGTCTTCTCCGTTCAGGGATCCCCTGTATGGCCGGCGCTCTCCTTCCTCGTCATCACGTTGTCGCGTACGTGCGTCGCCGTGCGTAACGACGTGATGGCGGCGACGGAGAGCGAGGATACCCGGCCGGCAGCAGAGACGTTCCAGAGCGACGGGGACACGGCGACAGCGATGGAGCGACATCCAGGGCAGCGGTGACGGGTCCGGAGCGGCGGGGACACGTGAGTATTACCTCCTCCTGCAGTGGTCTTCAATCTGCGGACCTCCAGATGTTGCAAAACTACAACTTCCAGCATGCCCGGACAGCCGTTGGCTGTCCGGGCATGCTGGGAGTTGTTGTTTTGCAACATCTGGAGGTCCGCAGGTTGAAGACCACTATTGGGTTCAAAATCTTTATTTTTTTAGATTTTGCCCCTAAAAATTGGGTGCGTCTTATACGCCGGTGCATCCTATAGGGCGAAAAATACGGTAAATATAGTATTTCATTGTGGCTCAGATAGAACACGCTTACCTGATATTGCATACAGGTTGGACTGCTGATTCTCAAAGTCTGGCCGGGTATTATTTCTACCTCGAAATGTGGCAGGAAGGGTCAGAGATATATGTCTGAAATGAGAATTATATAGTTTAATGGACACCAGCACCAGAGAGCAGAAATGTTGGAAGTGACTTCTGTCCATCTCATACAAGGTGTCAACAGAAAACACCAATACATTGCACCTACATCCTAACTAAAAGGAAGCACAAATCTCAACGGCTACCTACTGACATATCAGGAGAAAAAAGTGCACAACTTGTCAAGAGTAAATCAAACACAAACGATACACATGAATGCATCCTGAGCAATACATTTACCATTTGTGTAACAACTAAACACAATGCAAAGTCTGTACAAGCAGGTACAGAATCAATACACTTGATGAACATTTACCGTAATGAGAAGCATTCTTGGCCTGGAAATGTGTCTAATCTATCATGGTTCTGAATAGTCCTTTAGGGTTTGGTCCACTTTTTTTCAAGACCAAAATGCTGTACTTATGTTTTAAAGGATAACTCCAGCCATTCTCCAGGCAGGAAGTCCAGTGGTTCTTATCTCATGATGTGTCTACTTTGCGGGGTGTAGACAACACTTCACTTTGTAACATCACACTTCCTTCTCCTCAGTTCTTAGGGTGCCAGAGCATGTCAGTGTGAGATTGTCCCTGATTGTCTAAGGCTGCACATACCTCCCTCATCTATATTCACTGCTTCTCTAACCATGTCAACATAGCGCAGGAACGACTCGAGGCACAGCCAGGTGAGAACGTAAAAAACTTTTAATCCCAAGATGCAACGCGTTTCACTGCGCTGGCACAGCTTCTTCAGGCTACCTTTACCTGCACATATTATCTAGCCGGAGGGCAGCGGACGTCACTTTTATACCTAAACATAACACCATTGTTGTGTATGTGGCTACACAACATGTCAGGTGAGCGGCTTTCATGCTTCTCTTTTACCATTGTTTTCCCTGTTTGAATTACATCATGGAGTGTTTTTATCCTTGTTTTTAGATTCTCTAACCATGTGACCTGCTCAGCTCTCTGAAGGCAGCTCCTCCCACAAATCATACAGCAAACAAGTGCAGGGGCTGATGGTCTATGCAGAGGATTTGGAGCTTGGAACATATAACATCACAGTACTACAGTCTGTAAGAGGAATAAAGGCTATCCACATATTACATACACCCCCCTGTTAAAGGTGAGAGCAAACAACCAAACTTAATGGAGGTCACCAGCGTTTTTACTCCATAGCAAATGCAGAAAGCACAGATAGGACACAAAACGTTTAGTTTATAGCAGAACATTCAAGCTGTGTGAGACTTCTCTCTATGAAATAAACATTTTTTTCAATCAATGGCAGCAGATGTTATTCCAGATCAAGGAAAAGGAAAAAAATTCTGAAAAAATATTACAGCGTTTTTGCATTTCTAAACAAATACTGCCACAAGCCTAACAAATTGGCATGCAGTTAAAAGTAAATGTGCTTACAGACCTTCTGTGGTGAAGACAAGCAGAGCTCTATACACTGAGGACAAGCAGGGCTCTGTACACTGAGGACATGAAGGGCTCTGTACACTGAAGACAAGCAGGGCTCTGTGCACTGAGGACAAGCAGGGCTCTGTGCACTGAGGACAAGCAGGGCTTTGTGCACTGAGGACAAGCAGGGCTCTGTACACTTAGGACAAGCAGGGCTCTGTAGACTTAGGACAAGCAGGGCTCTGTAGACTTAGGACAAGCAGGGCTCTGTAGACTTAGGACAAGCAGGGCTCTGTAGACGGAGGACATGAAGGGCTCTGTGCACTGAAGACAAGCAGGGCTCTGTGCACTGAGGACAAGCAGGGCTCTGTACACTGAAGACAAGCAGGGCTCTGTAGACTTAGGACAAGCAGGGCTCTGTAGACTTAGGACAAGCAGGGCTCTGTAGACTTAGGACAAGCAGGGCTCTGTAGACTTAGGACAAGCAGGGCTCTGTAGACTTAGGACAAGCAGGGCTCTGTAGACTTAGGACAAGCAGGGCTCTGTAGACTTAGGACAAGCAGGGCTCTGTAGACTTAGGACAAGCAGGGCTCTGTAGACTTAGGACAAGCAGGGCTCTGTAGACTGAGGACAAGCAGGGCTCTGTAGACTGAGGACAAGCAGGGCTCTGTAGACTGAGGACAAGCAGGGCTCTGTAGACTGAGGACAAGCAGGGCTCTGTAGACTGAGGACAAGCAGGGCTCTGTAGACTGAGGACAAGCAGGGCTCTGTGCACTGAGGACAAGCAGGGCTCTGTGCACTGAGGACAAGCAGGGCTCTGTGCACTGAGGACAAGCAGGGCTCTGTGCACTGAGGACAAGCAGGGCTCTGTGCACTGAGGACAAGCAGGGCTCTGTGCACTGAGGACAAGCAGGGCTCTGTAGACTTAGGACAAGCAGGGCTCTGTAGACTTAGGACAAGCAGGGCTCTGTAGACTTAGGACAAGCAGGGCTCTGTAGACTTAGGACAAGCAGGGCTCTGTAGACTTAGGACAAGCAGGGCTCTGTAGACTTAGGACAAGCAGGGCTCTGTAGACTTAGGACAAGCAGGGCTCTGTAGACTTAGGACAAGCAGGGCTCTGTAGACTTAGGACAAGCAGGGCTCTGTAGACTTAGGACAAGCAGGGCTCTGTAGACTTAGGACAAGCAGGGCTCTGTAGACTTAGGACAAGCAGGGCTCTGTAGACTTAGGACAAGCAGGGCTCTGTAGACTTAGGACAAGCAGGGCTCTGTAGACTTAGGACAAGCAGGGCTCTGTAGACTTAGGACAAGCAGGGCTCTGTAGACTGAGGACAAGCAGGGCTCTGTAGACTGAGGACAAGCAGGGCTCTGTACACTGAGGACAAGCAGGGCTCTGTACACTGAGGACAAGCAGGGCTCTGTACACTGAGGACAAGCAGGGCTCTGTACACTGAGGACAAGCAGGGCTCTGTACACTGAGGACAAGCAGGGCTCTGTACACTGAGGACAAGCAGGGCTCTGTACACTGAGGACAAGCAGGGCTCTGTACACTGAGGACAAGCAGGGCTCTGTACACTGAGGACAAGCAGGGCTCTGTACACTGAGGACAAGCAGGGCTCTGTACACTGAGGACAAGCAGGGCTCTGTACACTGAGGACAAGCAGGGCTCTGTACACTGAGGACAAGCAGGGCTCTGTACACTGAGGACAAGCAGGGCTCTGTACACTGAGGACAAGCAGGGCTCTGTACACTGAGGACAAGCAGGGCTCTGTACACTGAGGACAAGCAGGGCTCTGTACACTGAGGACAAGCAGGGCTCTGTACACTGAGGACAAGCAGGGCTCTGTACACTGAGGACAAGCAGGGCTCTGTACACTGAGGACAAGCAGGGCTCTGTACACTGAGGACAAGCAGGGCTCTGTACACTGAGGACAAGCAGGGCTCTGTACACTGAGGACAAGCAGGGCTCTGTACACTGAGGACAAGCAGGGCTCTGTACACTGAGGACAAGCAGGGCTCTGTACACTGAGGACAAGCAGGGCTCTGTACACTGAGGACAAGCAGGGCTCTGTACACTGAGGACAAGCAGGGCTCTGTACACTGAGGACAAGCAGGGCTCTGTACACTGAGGACAAGCAGGGCTCTGTACACTGAGGACAAGCAGGGCTCTGTACACTGAGGACAAGCAGGGCTCTGTACACTGAGGACAAGCAGGGCTCTGTACACTGAGGACAAGCAGGGCTCTGTACACTGAGGACAAGCAGGGCTCTGTACACTGAGGACAAGCAGGGCTCTGTACACTGAGGACAAGCAGGGCTCTGTACACTGAGGACAAGCAGGGCTCTGTACACTGAGGACAAGCAGGGCTCTGTACACTGAGGACAAGCAGGGCTCTGTACACTGAGGACAAGCAGGGCTCTGTACACTGAGGACAAGCAGGGCTCTGTACACTGAGGACAAGCAGGGCTCTGTACACTGAGGACAAGCAGGGCTCTGTACACTGAGGACAAGCAGGGCTCTGTACACTGAGGACAAGCAGGGCTCTGTACACTGAGGACAAGCAGGGCTCTGTACACTGAGGACAAGCAGGGCTCTGTACACTGAGGACAAGCAGGGCTCTGTACACTGAGGACAAGCAGGGCTCTGTACACTGAGGACAAGCAGGGCTCTGTACACTGAGGACAAGCAGGGCTCTGTACACTGAGGACAAGCAGGGCTCTGTACACTGAGGACAAGCAGGGCTCTGTACACTGAGGACAAGCAGGGCTCTGTACACTGAGGACAAGCAGGGCTCTGTACACTTAGGACAAGCAGGGCTCTGTAGACGGAGGACAAGCAGGGCTCTGTAGACGGAGGGCAAGCAGGGCTCTGTAGACGGAGGGCAAGCAGGGCTCTGTACACGGAGGACAAGCAGGGCTCTGTACACGGAGGACAAGCAGGGCTCTGTACACGGAGGACAAGCAGGGCTCTGTACACGGAGGACAAGCAGGGCTCTGTACACGGAGGACAAGCAGGGCTCTGTACACGGAGGACAAGCAGGGCTCTGTACACGGAGGACAAGCAGGGCTCTGTACACGGAGGACAAGCAGGGCTCTGTGCAGTGAGGCTCTGCGACACAGCTCACACATCAGGATGATTGACAAGCCAGGAACCTGCACAGAGCTCTACTTGTCCTGCGCTCACTTCCTGTATTTGGACTCCTCAGAGACACAGAGGCAATAGATATAGGGACAGCATTTTTTCACCCCAAAAAATATACAAATTTTTTAATTAATGTATACTACAAATATACATTAAATGGTATTATCTACATTATGTCAAAAGTTTTTGTTAACAACAGGTATACTTTAATGGTTCGAAAACTCTTCTAAGGTGGAAATCCAACACAGAGGGTGATGAAGATGTTGGTTGTTCCCACTTAGTTGTGGGTAAAATGTGGTGCAAGTATAAAGAAAATAGAAAGATGATTAATGGAAATCATCTGGGTAGACCAAAGATGACATCAGAGCATCATGATAAAAAAACTCCAAAGTAAAAAAAATGTGCCAGAAAATGTGCATGAATACCTAAATAAATAAAAAAATTAAAAATAAGGTCACAATAAGTAAAATAGAAGAATCATGTAGTGAGGAAGATGAAAGTGATATTTAGTGATCACCAGTCTGTGTTGGCCAATTAACTTTCCCCTTTATATTGGTTTGCATTTTAGGTATCCCTGGTCCATAACAAGGCTCCACCCTGCAAAGCTGATCTGTTACTGCTCTTCTAGAAAGCTGGAACACAGCATATTGCTAAGAAATACCTAAAAGCATATTGGCCTGAATGCATTTTCGCAATGCTGCTAGACACGACCCCTGATGAAGCAGCATTGCGAAAAGCCTTCGGGGTTACAGGTGAGAGGTAACTTGTGGGGTGCATGTCCAGGTGTCCTGTTATTTATTGCTGATCTGTTTACATTTTTCTTTCATTGTTATACCATTGTTGCCTGTGGGAGTAGCCATTGTCCCTCCCACAGAAGTTCACTCATCTATGTGAATTAGCACAGCTCCACTGGTGATACCTTTATCATCAGTGTGCACTTTAAAGGGTACCTCTCATCAAAAAAACTTTTGATATATTATAGATTAATGTATGCAGAATAACTTTACAATTGCATGTTATTAAAAAATATGCTTCTTTCTATTTAATTTTCCACTTTGAAGAAATGACCACTAGGGGTCTCCCTACCAGTCCTGGCAGCAAGCATTTCAGACTCATGCTGGAGTCCTAAACACTACGAGCTGCCAGTCTGCTTTGTTCACAAAGGAGAACACTCAGAGCTGCCAGCCTGCTTTGTTCACAGCCTGTTTGGCTGTGAACAAAGCAGGCTGGCAGCTCTGAGTGTTTAGGACTCCAGCGTGAGTCAGAAATGCTTGGTGACAGGACTGATCGGGAAAAATACAATAGAAAGAAGCATATTTTTCATTAACATGCTATTGGAAAGTTATTCAACATTCATTAATCTAAAATATACCAAAAGTTTATTTGATGAGAGGTACCCTTTAATGTTGACGTTTCACCTGATGATTTTTACCATTCTTACATATGCCCCGCTGTATACCTGTACAAATATGTGATCATTTTACTTTTGCCCTCACCTCCTGCTTTTTTCTGCCTGTGCGTCCTGTTGTACCTAATCATTATATGTTTTGTTTTTACTTGTTTTTACATAATTTTTGCTACTAATAAAGATTAATATTTTTCTGATACTTGAGTATTTTCTATGGTCAATAGTGTTGGTGTGAGCATATTGCTAAACCCAGGCCTTAATTTATTTAGGAAACATATAAGCACAAGAAGAAAGGAACAAAGTTCAAGCTAGGATTATTTTGTTGACAATTCCATAATCTTTTCTTCTTCTTCAGTGGTCTCAGACCGTGGTACCTCCAGATGTTGCAAAACTTCAACTCCCAGCAAACCCGGACAGCCAACGGCTGTTCGAGCATGCTGGGAGTTGAAGTTTTGCACCACCTGGAGGGCCACAGTTTGAGACCACTGTTCTTCTTCATGATACCTTCACGAGGTATGTTTCATGAAAACAGTATGTTCAGCTCTTAAAGGATATCTCCGTCGAAAAATAACTTATCTCCTACCCCCTATTTATATGTGGGTGACCACCCTCTCAGCGTGGGGATTTCTAAATATTATTTGTAGTTTCCTATAAATAAATAAAATAAAAAGCTATTTGAGTGCAGGATGAGAAAGCGCTTTGCAGACTCTGAGCTTCCATCGTTCCCCCGCATATGGAGCGTGAGCATATGGCAAATCAAATACCAGTATAAAGACTAGTTCCCCCCAGGAAATAATCCGGGACACGTCTCCATTCAAATTACAGTCTTTACAATTAATCATCATTTGGAGGAACTAAACTGACACAAACAACCGCTCTACATTTGTAATTAGAATAAACTCCATCAAATTAGGTAAAGACTGAAACAATTACAATAAACTTAATGCAAACGCGAAGATTCTGAAGAGTTTTACCGAGAGTGCACAAGGGATTTCACACCATAGGATGTTAGTGTCACCCCAATATGAACAGATTGTAAAGACTCTAGAAGATATCACCACAAAAAAAAAAAAAAAAATTCAACTTTGAAAACTACAAAAAAAAAAAATGATGTGACATTCAAAGAAGAGCCTTGGTTGAGAAAAAAGAAAAGAGGGTAAGACAATGGCCCTGATTTACTAAAAGTCTAGGGTTTTTGTCTGTCAGGGTTTTTTCTTCTTTTTTTGTGTGTTTTTTTTGTTTACGAGGGTTTTTTCCCCCTTCCGTCTCCACGACAGCACCCGAGATTAACTCCTCCTCCTGATTGGGACAGGAAAAAACACTGAGAGGTTAAATTCTCCACCCCTTCCTGTCCACACCAGTGTTTTGTCCTGTCCCTGTCAGGGAAAGAGTACTGAGAGGTGCAGGGGACTAGGTCTCCTGCGCAAAAGAAGGTCCTTACCAGGGCCTAGTAGACTTGGGGTACTGAGCATCGTACCCCCGTCATATTTCTCCCGTCAGTCCGGTCCGCTTCTGCATCTTCCGCTCCAGGAGTACGGAGGATGCCGGATCATTGCACGGGGTCCTCCTTCTAACATGGTGCACGTAGGCAGTCCCGGCTTCCTCAGCCGCGGCCTGGCTTCACGGACACGCGCGAGCATTTCCAAATGATGTCACTTCCGTCGAGAAGACTAGTCATTTCTCCTTCCGGCGGGAACGCTGGCCTCTGACATCACTTCTGGCCGCTTCTGATGAGCTCTTTGGAGTGCTAGTAGACAAAGTCTTGTACTTTCCCTGTTCATGCTAATTTACATAAAATTATTAAGGATGAACGGGAAAAAACTGAAAATAATTATTTTATCCCTAAAGGTCTGAAAAGGCGCCACCCTTTCAATGAAACAGACTCTAGCACTTGTGATACCATGCCTTTAGTTGACATCCCGGTTGCTAAAGTAGCTAAACGTACCTCTCTGCCTTTTGAGGATGCTACGCAACTAAAAGACCCTATGGATAGAAAGGCAGAGAGTTTGTTAAAAAAAAGATCTGGGAGGCTGCTTCATCTTTATTAAGACCCAGTGTAGCCTCTACTTGTGACCAGAACTCTAGGAGTCTTAGGTTAGACCAACTGGAATTCCATCTTCAGTCTGATACGCCCAAAGACCAGATCTTGGAATCCCTGCCTCTTCTTAAAATGGCTTCGAATTTTTTGTCAAATGCCTCAGCTGAATCTGTAAAACTTGCCTCTCGTACTGCTATTTTGTCTAATACCACTAGGCATGTACTATGGCTAAGATCTTGGTCAGGAGACATTACATCTAAAAGTAAACTCTGTCCCCTTCCATTCCATGGTCAGTTTTTATTTGGTCCAAATCTGGACTCAATATTAGAGAAAGCAGCAGACAAGAAAAAAGGATTGCCCTTAGATAAGGCTCAACCTAAAAATAAAAAATAAATCTCCTTTTCAGCTTTTTTTGCAGTCAGTTCAGTCTTCCAGAGGAGGTAAAGGGAAAACAGGCTGTTGGCTGTACAGGAAAGGGGGTAGTGGAAGAAATCTCCTTACTAACTTTGGTCAGTTCTCTTCCAACCCTAAACAGTGACACCAAGACAGTAGGGGCAAGGCTTTCTCATTTTGCCCCAGTTTGGGAGTCCGATTCCCAATCCCTGGATAAAAGAGATATTGTCATCACCTCCACCTTCAAGATATGTTCTAACTCAGCAGAGTCCAAAAAAAATTAAATTGGTTCTCAAGGGTGTTCAGGACCTTCTCAGCCTGGGAGCTATCCAGGAGGTTCCTCTCCTTCAGAGATTCATTCTTCAGAGTCATTATTTTTCCCTGTTTCTAGTTTCCAAACCAAACAGGAAATTTTGTACAATTATAAATCTGAAACCCTTGAGCAAATTTGTGGTTTACAGTAAATTCAAGATGGAAACTGTAAAATCTGCGGTTCACTTAATAAAGGAGGGGGCGGTGATCTACAGGATGCATATTATCACATTTCCATCCATTTAAGTTCCCAAAAATATTTGAGGTTTGCCATCCGGTGGGGGTCCAGTGTTCGCCACTTTCAGTTTGTCTGTCTTCCATTCGGCCTGTCATCTGCCCCTCGAATTTTCACCAAGGTATTGGAAGAGATGGTAGCTGTTCTCAGGAAGGAGTCTATTCTAATTATCCCTCATCTAGACGACATTCTGATAGTGGCAGACTCAGTCCCTCAATTGGAACTCCAAATATAGAGAACTATTCTTGTTCTCCAGAAGTTGGGCTGGATTCTAAATCTGGAGAAGTCAGATCTTATTCCCAGTCAAAAAAACGATCTTCCTGGGTACCCTTGGATTCGAGAATTCAGACCTCCTTTCTTCCAGATTTCAAGAGAGTAATACTTTGTGCCCTAATCTCCCGGTTCCTAGCCCTTCGCTCTTGTTCAATCAGGACAGGAATGTCCACTCTGGGCCATATGACATTATCACAGCACCCATATAGCCCACCCTTTGTTTTTGTGGTGTTCTTATGCATTTTTTTTCCTTTCTTTCGGTGTTCACTGGTGTGGACAGGAAGGGGTGTAGAATTTAACCTCTCAGTTTTTTCCTGTGCCAATCAGGAGGAGAAGTTAATCTCAGCGGTGCTGTCCTGGAGACTTCCAGAAAAGGAATTATCGGTGAGTTTATTTCACCATTATGTTCACACCAGAAGGTGCAAACAAATGTGGGAATAAACAACAGTCGCTCTTCAGGCCTGTGAAAATCTGAGGCAAGAGACATCACCCCAACAACCCATGCACCAGCATGAAATGACCAAAGCATTTGCCGAATTTCTAAAAATTTATTTGGGTAAAATCTGCTCTGTGAACCATCTTTAGGATAGGTCATCAATATAAGATGGGAGGGGAGACAAGGTACACAGAAGAGTGCTTGTCTCTTCATTGCTGAGTCCAGACATAGATCTGTATATTCTATAGTGGCTGCACTTGATCATTGGTGGGACTTTTGGGAGTCTGACCCCCCCCCCCCCCCATCAATATTAAAGTCCCAGGAACCTCTTTAAAGATAAACTGACAGGCTGTCCACCCTTACTTAACTCAATAAACTGGGTTATTGTTAACATTACTTGCTTGAATCTGTTGCTTATTTCCAAGGTTATGTCAGTTGTATTTTTTTTATTCCTATTGCACTCCTGGAGGCGGGGAGCTGGCTTGCCAAGCTCCCCCGCCTCCTCAATATTAACTTTCCAGTCTGCCCTGTAGTGGATATACAAAAGTATCAACTCTCACATCACTAGGTCGTGAGAGCCAGCCGGGTATGTGCGCTCTGCTCTCTGAGCAAAGTGCAAGTGCCGCTGCCTTGCTACACCTGAAAGGCAGCTACTACTTCACAGATTAAAATAAGTAACCACTCTTGTTAAAGCTGTTCACCCAAACTATAACCCAGAATATTGGCTTTAGTGCGGGTGAACAGGCTGTCAGTTTCTAGAAGATTTACAAATCTTTTATCGGACAGGCTTGTTTATTAAAAGGAAAACGGTCAACCAGTTCACCCACACTGAACTCAATACACTGGGTTATTGTACGGATGAACAGGAGTCCAACGAGGGGTCACTTACTTAAATATGTCCAGTAGGTCCTGAGATATGTCTCCCAGAAGATCCTCAGTGAATTGTGTGCCACTTACTAGGATGTGGAGTCACAACAACTGATATGTTAATTGAACTGGCTAAGCCCCGCCCCCTGCACACAATTTACTGAATTTAGCAGAGAATTTTCTGGGGGACATATCTCAGGATCTACTGGGCATAGTTAAGTAAGTGACCCCTCGTTGGGCTCCTGTTCACCCACACTATAACCCAGTATATGGTTTAGTGTGGGTGAACAGGCTGATAGTTTTTCTTTAAAACACAGCTCAAAGGACACAGGGCGTTATAGCCACCAGTGTTTTCAAACCAGTGTACCTCCAGCTGTTGCAAAACTTCAACTCCTAGCACACTGGCTGGGACTTCCAATCACAAGATCTTTATACTCTAGCAACACTATTCTTTATAATGTAGAAACACCTAGCCCCTCTAACATGTTTCGCTCATTAGAGCGTCCTCAGATTACTGGGAAACACTGCTTTAAAGAGGTAGTCTGATGCATGGCATCTTATCTCCTATTCACAGGATAGGGGAATAAGATGCCCTGCACCTCTAGCGGAATTCCGCAAGCAGAAATTCAGAAGTGTGAATGGGAGTGTGGAATTCCATAGAAGTCTATTTGGCGTTCATTTGAGGCAGAATTCTGCAAATGCGGAAATTCTGCCGTGTGATTGGACCCTTAGGGAATCACTGTGGAATTCTACCACCCCCAAAAAAGAAAAAAATTGCCCTAGGAGGGGGTGCTAGAAGAAACACTATAAAGGAGATTCGTCATTCTTTTCAAGCATATGGCTTTTATATGACAATTTTTTTCTAACTTACTTTTGCTTACGGTACATGCAACCTATTTATCAAATAATCGCACAACCTTGATAAATAAATCAAACATAAGCAAAACCCACTTACAAAAGCATTTTTTAAAGCAGAAAAGTTTTCCCATATGTTAATGGATGAAGTTCTCTATCTACCATTTATTACCAGTAGCGTTGCAGGGATGTGGAAATCCTATCGCCCGACGCCCGGGACATGTAGTTCCAGGCGCCGGGCAGGTGAAATAGTCATAGATTTAGCCCTGTATCGGGCAAGCAGGGACAGACCTACTTCCCCCTTACTTTTCTTTAATGCCGGTGTGAGGCGCAGGAGCCGATGCAAGTCTGCACCTCACACCAGCGCTCAGGGTGTATGGAGGGGGCGGCGGCGGCCCCGAGCTGATTTCAGTAGCCGGGGGCCGCTGCTCAGAATACCCGCCCCCTGCTGGCGTTTCTGTGATACAGGCTTGTTGTTACTGGGAGCAGATTTGCAGACGGGCGCTGCGCAGGCAGGTACACGTCTGCTCTTAGCCCCTGAGGTGCAGGCCGGTCTTTATTGGGGTTGAGTTCATGCGGCCTAACTGCAAGTGGCTGAGCGCCGCTGTGAGGTGAAAAATTCAATTCCAGCATGTTACACTTTATAGTTCTACAGTTTAGGTTACGGAGCAACATGCTGGAAGTTGTAGTTTTGGCTCGGGTGTGTTTGCGTGCATCTGTGGGGCTCTTGGTTGGCGGGTGAGTATGAAGGGGCGGGATTCTGATGGTGCAATTTAGTGCGGGTGGTAAGAAAGCCACTAAAAAAAATTAGCACAACTGGCAGCAGCGCAAGCATCTACTAAGGAGCTTGATAAATCTCCTTCTATATGTATGTATCCAGCTAAAAAGCTAAATTTGGACCAGATACACCTGAATCTATACTAACAGGATTTCTTTTATGTAGCAGGAAGGCTTGTAATATAGATCACCATTTCTGTATTCATACACCCGCAATCCCTCTGCTGCCGCACACTAGTAAATTCTTCCCACTGTTCAAACATGATAAGTGGCGCAGAGGATTTGTCTCACATGCAGCCCATAAAATCATGATAACTTTGGGAGAGACATAAACCTCTTGTCAGAGGAGCCGGCCGCTCATTACAGACACGCCGAGCGCTGTCATACATCTGCAGACAGACAGACAGGTTTTACCATACGCCATTAATTGAACTTTCAATTATTCCGCCGAACACTGTGCGTTTTAACTCAACCAGATTACAATACATTTTATTCTGACGCTTGTTTTATTTGCCGAGTAAAACAAAACTGATTCAATTTCCCTGCAAAGCCATAAACTGTGGTGAGACATGAAGTCCGAAGATGAATCAGGTTATTTGAGGAGGAAAGAGACGCCAATTGAATCCCGCGGAGAACAGTGCGTCTCACTCCCTGGCAATGAGCTGGCGTTAACTGATCAACGATGAATGATGAGGCTTTTTTTTTATACACGTTAGTAGTGCGAGATGACTCCATGCAGAGACTGTGGTGGGATGGCGCTATACTCATCTCCAATAGCTTCCCCACATAAAAAATTGCTGCCATACATGGTATCAATTTGTTAGGCCTCATGAATAAAATTACAACTGGTATTTTATTAGTCACCGTGCCACCCAAGATAGAAGAGTCGGGGTGTTTGCTTCCTCTTCGTGACCTTTTTCAGTGATCTTGTGGCATTTTGCCTACTGGAAAGAGGAGTCCTGCAATGCCTATTCTGCATGACCTATCTTTTTGGTTAGTATACTATATATTGATTTATTTATAAATAAACATATAGATATAGCATACACATTATTAGTAAAAAGTGAACTTATAAAAGGCAAAAGAATGTATCGCTTGCCTTTCTTTAATGGGCACTGTCAGAATCAAAAATGTTTTATATGTTGCACATCTTGGCAAAACATTAACCTTTCTAATATACTTCATAAAAAAATGCTCTCCTTTATATAGAAATCATGGCTTATAAAACAAAAAGACCATTAGGGGTCCCCATAGCATCCAGAACATAATCCTGTCTGGCTGCATCATCATCTTTGTCAAAGCTGAAGCACAGGTTGAGAAAAAGTCCAGGAAGTGAGGGCAGGACTAGCACTCTTCTGAGCTCACTCCTGTCCTATCAGACTGCAGAATGAAAACAGAGAGGAGGGGGTTACAGAGCAGCCTGCAGTAATTGAATGAAGAGACCCAGCACAGCACAGCAGGCTCAAGGAGGAAGTAAAGCATGGTGAGTGGGGGCGGGCTCAGTGCTTGCCTTGCACATGCCTCTTCCTGAGCAGTGGATGTCAGAATGAGTGAGTAGCAGAACAGAGCGATTTGTGCGCCAAATACAGAAGCTAGACACATAAAAAAGACATGTAAAGCATCTGCATGACCTAGTGAGTGACATATAGAAGCATTATTTTTTCTGTGATATGCGTTAAAGGAAGTGTTTCATTACTTACAGAAAATAAATCATAGGTTGCTAGAGCTGGGGAAAAATAGAAAAAAAAAAGCTCCTGTTCTGTTTCTTTCAGTCACCTGATCTACTGTCCTCTTCCTGCTTCAGAGACAAGAGCTCGGTGCAGGAGCGGCCCAGTCAGCCAATAAATTATTTAATGGCTTAGACTGTTTACTACTGCTCTGTAATGTCCTCTATGGTAACACTATTTCTTAGGGTGCGTATAGAGACATAGAAGAGAGGGTTCCCTATTCTGTATGTGTGCAGTGTATAGGAAATAGAGAGGCTATTCTATACCCACTAGGGATATATGAAATAGTGCTGCTCTTTATGTAACATGGTAAAATAGTTCATAAGATTATAAAAAGACCATAGTCCACCAAGTTCAACCTATATCCTAACAGCTATGAAATGGTGTTTGTAGCTCTAAACAGCAATTACAGCTGACAGATTCCCTTTAATATTAAATCCTTAATGACATGACACAGCCAATAAGAAGAGCAGGGATTACCTTGGGAGGTTTGGGGCAGATGCGGATGTGACCATTGCAGTCGGGGAAGAAGGCGTTGAAGGTTGTGGAGAATCTGGAGCTCGAGGAACTCTTCCCATTCGATACCAGATGCCCATACTGTTCAATTCCCTGTACAATAGATTAAAAGCAAATTACACGCAAGATCTGGTGCTGGTAAATTAAGAGTTAACGTATAAACTTCTTGCATTCCCTAAGGTTACAGTGCTGTGTAAAAGTATGTCCCCCCCTTCCAGATAATCCCTTGTTTTTGCATATTTGTCACAGTTGACTTACTCTCGCCTATAAACAAATTCTGGTTTTTTTTAGACAAAAGGACCTGGGTAAAAGCAGAACAGTTTTGTAAAATTATTACGGCGTGTGTTTAACCCTTTTGTCACCAAGACTAAATTTGCATAGCAAAATGTATTCTTTTACAGATTACACAAAACAAAGAAGTGGTCTAGTGGCCGCAGCTATCAGATCTCAAGTAGCAGCGATCTGCTGGGAAAACGCACATTAAGTCCCCCCGGCTCCCCTTCTGCCCCATGTGCTAGACAGACGGCTATGATGTTAGGGTTCTCAATAAAACTGAAAGCGAGTTGTAAGGCCGTGCGCAGCAGACGTCCCTGTGCGTCGTCGTCAAGGCAACGTCACTAGGCCGGGGCCGGCCCGGAGAAGAGGGCCTCCCGGTGAAAATGGACAGCCTGGAACGACTAACCCTCCCCACCGGACGGTCCCTGCAGCATAGATGGCCCAGACCAGCTCACACTTCCTTCCCACCGAGGGGAGGTGAGTAGAAAACTAAAGGGGGGGTCCGGATGATGACGAAGGCCGAAGTGGTCTTCAACCTGCGGACCTCCAGATGTTACAAAACTACAACTCCCAGCATGCCCGGACAGCCGATGGCTGTCCGGGCATGCTGGGAGTTGTAGTTTTGAAACATCTAGGGGTCCGCAGGTTGAAGACCACTGAAAGGGATTGACAGGCGGTGATTGATGATGAAGGGGAGGGGGGATGATGACGGGGGTGATGATGACGGGGGTGATGATGACGGGGGTGATGATGACGGGGGTGATGATGACGGGGGTGATGATGACATGGGGGGGGATGATGACATGGGGGGGGATGATGACATGGGGGGGGATGATGACATGGGGGGGGATGATGACATGGGGGGGGATGATGACATGGGGGGGGATGATGACATGGGGGGGATGATGACATGGGGGGGGGATGATGACATGGGGGGGGGATGATGACATGGGGGGGATGATGACATGGGGGGGGGATGATGACATGGGGGGGGATGATGACATGGGGGGGATGATGTATTTCCCACCCTAGGCTTATAGTCGAGTCAATAACTTTTCCTGGGTTTTTGGGGGTGAAATTAGGGGCCTCGGCTTATATTCGGGTAGGCTTATACTCGAGTATATACGGTATGTAGAATAGAAATTCTGTAAACCTCAAAATGAATATAACCTTCCGTCCGGAGCTTCCGAGTGTGGCCAGTGCCAATTGAGCACAGCAGATTCCGCCTAAAGAATGAACAAGTTCGGTCGGAAGGTTATATTCACTTTGAGGTCAAAGGGACAGCCTTTTTTTTTTTTGTTAAAGTCATTGAACAAAATGGGAAAACATCTATTTGCTCATATTCTTTCTAGTTTAAAAAGGAGTTATTCATGTTTTTTTTATTTTTTTTTAAATAATAAACCAACAGTCACTTACCTTTCCGATCCCGAGTTAATCCCCCATTCAGGCTCCCGTTGACAACCTTGTCTTCCTTTTGGCGCAGTTGTCATGTGACCACTGCAGCAGCCAATCAGTGGAGCATTATGGCTCCTATCATTGCGTAGTGATGCCTGGAGTACGCCACTTGGCAGCAGAGGCTGCTGATTGGCTGCAGTGATAGTAACATGACGACCTCACCCATAGGAAAACCAGCGTGCTGATGGGAGCATTCATGGGGGAGGGGGATCAGTGTGGGATGATAGAGGTAAGTAACCGCTAGTTTATCATTTTTAAAGCATTTGGCTTTTAAAGAAAAAAAAAAATTATAGAAACTACTAAAACATGGACTCGAGCCCGTGCCATACCAGCTGGCACCCAGCTGATTCCTGTAGCTGGGGGCTGCCGTTAATAGCCGACATGCAGCGATCTAAAGGGACCATTTACCAGTCCCTGGTGGTCCAGTGGGGGTGGATCCACTTCTAAGGTAGCCAGAGGGCTTACCTCTGCTCTCGTGGCTGCTGTGGCTCCTGCATTGATAGAGCCTGGCTGGTCCAGGCTTTATCAATTGAGCGTAGAGCAAACAGATCAATGTAGTTGTATGGAACTATATTGATCTGTATAAGGAATCTATTGATTCCTCATAAAAGTGCCCTAAGGGACAAATAAAGTGTATTTAAAAAAAAAAAAAAAAAAAAAAAACATTAACCCCTTCCATATTAAAACTTTGAATCACCCCCCTTTTCCCAAATCCCATATAAAAAATATGAAAACATAATAAAAATAAACATATGTGGTATCGCCGCCTGCGCAGGTGTCTGAACTATAAAAATATTAAACCGCACGGTCAATGGCGTTGACGTAAAAATAAACCAAATTCCCAAATTTTATGTTTTTGGTCACTTTGTATACCCTATAAAAATGATAAAAAGTGATTAAAAAGTCCCAACAAAACAACAATAGTACCGATAAAAACTTTAGCTCACAGTCTAAAAAATTTGCCTTCAAACATCCCCGTTTACCGAAAAATAAAAAAGTTATAGGGGTCAGAAGATGACAATTTTAAATGTACAAATTTTGGTGCATGTAGTTATAATTTTTTTTTTTAGGTAGTAAAATAAAATAAAACCTACATAAATTAGGTATTCTTGTTTTTTTTTTGCCCCACAAATTTTTTTTTCTGGTTTCGCCATAGATTTTGTGATGAAATGATTGATGTCATTACAAAGTAAAATTGGTGGTGCAAAAAACAAGCCCTGATATGGGTCTGTAGGTGAAAAAATTTAAGTCCTTAAGGGGTTAAGGTCCATTTACACGTACTGTATCCTGCACATCAAATATGCCCAGGATACTGTACGTGTGAATACACCCTAAGAGAGTTACTGTCTTTATTTCTTTCAAATTATTTTTAATAAAAGTTGTTGTTGTTTTTTTTTAACCCCTTAAAGACCCCTTTTCAAATCTGACCACTGTCACTTTAAGCATTAATAACTCTGAGATGCTTTTACTTTTCATTCTGATTCCGAGAAAGTTTTTTCGTGACATATTCTACTTTATGTCAGTGTTAAGTTTTTGTCAATACTTGCATCATTTCTTGGTGAAAAATTCCAAAGTATGATGAAAATGATTCCCATATACAATAGGTCAACTTTATGTTTGCATCATAAAGTTGACATGTTTTTACTTTTGGAAGACATCAAAGTTCAGCAGCAATTTCAAATTTTTCACAAAATTTTCTAAATCTGAATTTTTCAGGGACCAGTTCAGTTTTGAAGTGGATTTGAGGGGCCTTTATATTAGAAATACCCCAATAATGACCCCATTATAAAAACTGCACCCCTCAAAGTATTCAAAATAACATTCAGTAAGTGTGTTAACCCTTTAGGTGTTTCACAGGAATAACAGCAAAGTGAAGGAGAAAATTCAAAATCTTCATTTTTTACACTCGCATGTTCTTGTAGACCCAGTTTTTTAATTAGAGCAGAGAAATCACCCTAAAATGTGTAACCCAATTTCTCTCGAGTAAGGAAATACCTCATATGTGGATATAAAGTGCTCTGCTGGCAAACTACAATGCTCAGAAGAGAAGGAGCGCCATTGAGCTTTTGGAGAGAGAATTTGGTTGGAATAGAAGTCGGGGGGCCATGTGCTTTAACAAAGCCCCCCCCCCCGTGGTGCCAGAACAGTGGACCCCCCCCACATGTGACCCCATTTTGGAAACTACACCCCTCAAAATATTTAATAAGGGGTGCAGTGAGTATTTACACCCCACTGGCGTTTGACAGATTTTTGGAACAGTGGGCTGTGCAAATGAAAATTACATTTAAAAAAAAAAAAAAGTAATTTTATGTGGATATGCTACTTAACGGTTACATCGGCACTTATAAGCGTTAGTGTCCTTTAAAACATCTTTGGACATGTTGCTCAGGCATGGCAAAGGTTGAGATTGCATCAGGTCTCGTGGGACCTGGTGCAATTGTTAAAGGCCTGCGAAGTATGTGGCGGCACGCTGCCTCCTAGGCCAGCAGTTCTGACCTTTTTACTGCATAGACCAGTGTTTCCCAACCAGGGTGCCTCCAGCTGTTGCAAAACTGCAACTCCCACAGTTTTTGGAGGCACCCTGGTTGGGAAACACTGGCATAGCTGTATGCACAGAAAAGGTCAGATTTGATTGACAGCCAGCCTGCTCACAACCCCCCCCCCCCCCCCCCCGCCTTCTCCATAACATCCATACAAGGAGTCATTTTTGCCAACCCCTTTAAAAACTAAGGCTAAGTTCACATCTACGTCAAGGCTCCATTCATGAAGGGCTGTGGGCAGAATTCGTTAAAATAGTGGGGTGTATGCCGAGAAAAAAAAAAAAAATGCAACAATAATTTTCTTTCTCCGAACAAATAAACTGACACCAGACGGAATCCAGATGGATCCCATAAAAAAAATCAATGGGATCCAGCAGGACCCATTGGTGTTAGTTGTTCAACGGACGGTCCAGCTCAGTGTTTTCTGTGAGGGAACGAGTTATAAAAGGAGGTAAAATCTTCTTCCTCACATCCCTGAAAGACGTTCCTGCAGCCCGCAGGGATGGTGAGGATATATCATATAAAAGTGTCCCCTGCCACTCCCGTAAGTAGCCCCCCGGGCGGGGAGCTATACTTATCTAGTCCCATCTTCTCCAGCTGTAATCATGCCACTCAGTGTGATTGACAGCCCACGTCACCGCTCTGCCCCCTAAGCAAACGGAGCTGTGCGATGACGCGGGCCGTGCACAGGCTATCAATCACACTGAGGGGCGTGATTACAGCCAAAGAAGTGGGACTAGGTAAGTATAGCCACCCAGGATACTACTAACAGGGCTGACAAAGGACACTTTCTAACATAATATCCTCACCATTCCTGTAGGCAGGAATGTCTCCCGGGGATGGTGAGGAAGATGATTTTACCATATATAACAGGTTGCTAGTCATTATATATGGACAAATCTGATGACAGGTTCCATTTAAAGGGGTTATCCAGCAATCGAAAAAACAAAGTTAATTTCTTCAAGAACAGCACCACCCCTGTCCTCAGGTTGTGTGTGGTATTATAACTTGGCTTTATTCATTTTAATGGAACTGAGCTACAATACCAGACAAAACCTGCAGATAAATTTGATGCAGTTTTTGAAGAAATCAGCTCTGTTTTTCTAATGTTGGATAACGCCCTTTGACTCAAGACACATTGGGGGAGATTTATCAAGACCTGTCCAGACGAAAAGTTGCTGAGTTGCCCATAGCAACCAATCAGATCGTTTCTTTCATTTTTCAGAGGCCTTTTCAAAAATGAAAGAAGCGATCTGATTGGTTGCTATGGGCAACTCAGCAACTTTTCGTCTGGACCGGTTTTGATAGATGTCCCCCTAGGTGTCAGATATAAACTGCCCATTAACATGCTAGAATACAGAACATCTGGAAGTAGGTAAGTAGTGGACTTTTTGGGAACCGTGTTGAAGGCTGTAGGCAGCGGTGGCACTGCCGAGCCATTGAAAGGGATCACACTCACCCTATGAACGTATACTGAGGTGGGGCCTGTTTAGAGCGGCTCAAAATGCGGATGTCACAGATCGCAGCCTCCGTGGAGTCTCTCGGGATAAACTTAATACACAGGCGCTTTTTCCTAAAGGCTACTTCCTCTGTAGGGGAAAAAAAACATGGAATTATAATCAAGGCAATGGTCATAGGACTGAGTTCTAAGAACAGTGTTTCCCAAACAGGGTTTCTTCAGCTGTTGTAAAATTACAACTCCCAGCATGCTGAGAGATGTAGTTTTGCAACAGCTGGAGGCACCCTGGTCGGAAAACACTGTTTTGGAACGTTACAAAGAATGACATTTTCTCATAAGTTTCTTCAGTGCCCCAAAAAAGAAAAAAAACATCTGATATTATGACAGGTAGTCAATGTTAAAAAGTACTTCTTATAAGTCATACTTGCATAAATCAGTAAGACATTTAATACATGTTTATTTTTATTAAAGAGTATCTGTCACCAAACTAAACTTTTAATATATTGTTCCTTATGTAATTATAAGACACATTGCTATTTACTTTCTGTTCAAATTCTCAACCTTTATGTGTTTTTAATGCGATTGAAAAAACGGCCACTAGGTGGCTCTGTTCTGTCAAACAGTTTGTTGTCCTCCCAGCCTGGCAGGAGACCAAACTCAGGATGTGCGTGTCGGGCATGGCGAGGCACAACTCTCACAGGCTTCAGTGACGTTGAGCCTCCTGGGGAACGCCCACTTTCTACTGCCGGGAGCTCACACAATGTGAGTAAGGGGAAAGGCATGATACAGAGCTTTTAAAAGCTCGGAATTTTTTTTTTTTTTAGGGCAGGAGAAGTGTTAGGAGTAGTTAGGGAATATAATCTGACTAAGGCTGGGTTCACACTACAGTTTGTAATTACGGTTCCCGTATACGGCTGGGAGGAGGGGTGGGCGGGGCTTAATCGCGGCACCCGCACTCAGCCGTATAGGGAACCGTAGTTAATGTATGTCTATGAGCCGACCGGAGTTTTTGCTTGCGGTCGGAAAACCGCATGCGGCCGAAAAAGCAGCCGACCGGAGGCTGCGGTTCACTCCGGTCGGCTCATAGACATACATTAACTACGGTTCCCGAATACGGCTGAGTGCGGGCACCGCGATTAAGCCCCGCCCACCCCTCCTCCCAGCCGTATACGGGAACCGTAATTACAAACCGTAGTGTGAACCCAGCCTAAGGCTGGGTTCACACTATGTTTTTGCCATACTGTTTTCAATCCGTTTTTCTAAAGAAAACCGTATGGCAAAAAAACGTATGGAACAGTATGGAAAAAAGTAAGCCGTATGCGTTTTTAAACAGTATACTGTTTTTAAAAGTGCATACAGTTCCGTCAGTTCTTATAGAAAAAAAAAACCATACGTTTTTGAAAATGTTGTCAATTTTTAATGGGAGGGGTCTTTAGGATTCAAATGCGCATGTGCAAAGTAAAAACGTATACGTTTTTACCGTATGGAACCGTATACATGTGCGTTTCCCATTGACGTCCATGTTAAAAAAAACGTATGCGGTTGCAGTACGGTTTTTAAACCGGAAACAAAATTGTGGTCAACCACGGTTTGGACTCCGTTTTAAAAACCATACTGAAACCGCATATGTTTTTCTTTAACATGGACGTCAATGGGAAACGCACACGTATACGGTTCCAAACGGGAAAAACGTATATGTTTTTACTTTGCACATGCACATTTGAATCCTAAGGTCCCCACCCAAGACCGCTCCCATTAAAAATGGACAAAATTTTCAAAAACGTATGTTTTTTTTTTTTGACGGAACTGTATGCACTTTTAAAAACAGTATACTGTTTAAAAACGCATACGGTTTACTTTTTTCCATACTGTTCCATCAGTTTTTTTGCAATACGGTTTTCTTTAGAAAAAACGGATTGAAAACAGTATGGCAAAAACGTAGCGTGAACCCTGCTTAGTTAAGAAAAGTACATTTACTTCTGAATGCAGGCCAGTGGAGTACCCTTTTAATGACAGGTACTCTTTAAAGATGATGTGTGATGGCTAGTATGTAGCCATCAGGCCTAATCCCATAGGCATGAATGGAGGGGCGTGGTGGCTGAAGTCACCAGTCATCTTGCAGGGAGCGGAGTTCACTCTGTGCACAGATGACTGGGGTGCCAAGCCGGAGATCGTGGTGGTCCCCAGCAGCGAGCAAGCCCCCCTGATCAGACATCATATCCCCTATCCTTTGCATAGGGGATAAGATGTTTTTCAGAGAAGTACCCCTTTAAGGGAAAGTAGGATATTCTTGCATGGAGTATTGTGGCCTCTTCATTGTTTACCGTAGCACAACGCCATATATTTTAAAGTGGCTGAGCCTGGTACTGCAGCTCAAAGCTGCTTAGTCCAGTTCAAGTTCCTAGGTCAGTGTTTCCCAACCAGGGTGCCTCCAGCTGTTGCAAAACTACAACTCTCAGTATGCCAGGACAGCCAAAGGCTGTCCGGGCATGCTGGGAGTTGTAGTTTTGCAACAGCTGGAGGCACCATGGTTTGAAAACACTGACGTAGGAACTTGAACAGGACTAAGCAGCTTTGAGCTGCAGTACCAGGCTCAGCCACTTTAAAATATATGGTAGACAACAAAGGGGACAGAGGGTAGAGAATTTCAAAAATAGGACCACCCCTATTCACAGGTTATGTGTTGTACTGCAGCTCATCTCCACTGAAGTAAATGCACTGCCACACACAGCCAGTGGACAGGCGTGGGGCCGTTTTTGAATGTAGTCATTTTTTTTCTAATTCTGGACAAGCCTTTTAAAGACATGACTTAGCTAGCAATGGTCTTCAAAAAAAAAAAAAAAAAAAGCAACCTAAGGCCACGTTCACGCCACCAAAAATGTGCGGCATATCTACACGGGCGGACATTCCGCACATTTGAATGTTACGGCGGGTGCTAGGACCCCTCGGAAATTCCACCGCGTGAACATAGTCTAAAGCCTTTTTTTCAGCTGTCCACCAATGACAAGCACTTACGTGTATCCACCGTCTCCTGGATGGGTATGAAGCCCACAGGTAATGTGTCCTTTATATCAATGAGTTTCATGTCTACCAAGACGTTTCCTAAATGGCTCTGAGGAAGAACAAAAAGAAAAAGGTGAGAAGATGACTAAGTAATGGATGGAAACTAAGTGGCTGGTGGGTGTTCAGACTTACGTTCTCTCTTGAAAAGGCTCTGGTGAAGCAAAGATATCTTGTCACCTTGGACTTAAATAAACCATCTTTCCAAAGATCCGCATCCAGGCCATCTGTTGTCTGAGAAACCTGAGACATGACATGGAGGAGGAGGACATAAGTACAGAGATGGCTACACATCTATAAACTCTAGTTTCTCTTAAAAAGAAAAAATTAATAAATAGGCAATAAAACAACCAAAACAACTTAGAGGCATGATTGGTAAAAATGAGACGGGTGCATTATAAAGTGCACAAGATCCAGAAGAACAGCATCTCCAGCGGGGTAAAAAACGAAAACAAAACATAGATGGTGCTTCCAGGGAGCGGCACGCGCCACCGTACACAGGGAGCGCCACGCGCCACCGTACACAGGGAGCGGCACGCCCCACCGTGCACAAGGAGCGGCACGCGCCACCGTGCACAAGGAGCGGCACGCGCCACCGTGCACAAGGAGCGGCACGCGGCACCGTGCACAAGGAGCGGCACGCGGCACCGTGCACAAGGAGCGGCACGCGGCACCGTGCACAAGGAACGGCACGCGCCACCGTGCACAAGGAGCGCCACGCGCCACCGTGCACAAGGAGCGCCACGCGCCACCGTGCACAAGGAGTGCCACGCGCCACCGTGCACAAGGAGCGCCACGCGCCACCGTGCACAAGGAGCGGCACGCGCGTCTACTGATGGTGATGCCAAGAACAAAGATTTTTATGGTGGCACAATCACTAAAAGGACAATAATCAGTCATATTTATTTCACTAGTCTTATCAATTCACATTGAACAATTATTATTACAAGCTCTCGGAAAAGAGTAAATCACGATTACTGGTTGGTGTGAATGGGACTTTAGGCTCCTAATCTGATTATAATGTTTGTAAATATTGTATAAACATGGCTCCCCTTATACTGCAGGTCAACACAAATTCTGCTTTTGAGGAAAGCCAGATACAAACTTTGCCTAACAGTGCAGGACATCTGCTTATTTGGCAAGAAGGAACTGACTGATGCAACTCAAACGTCTGCAACGGCAATGACAGCGCAACCCTCAAATATTGTACAAACATAACACTGCCGGTGACTGACGTAATATACAATGTGTAATATGAAAGGAAAGAGAAAAAAAACTCACTGTCAAGTCATCTATATAGAAACTAGCCCTATGGCATGAAATAATAAACCTCTGACAGTCTACAAAGTAGTGATAAGGTACAGATGTGGCAAACTTTAACTTGACGGATACAGGCTGCAGACTTTAAATGGATTTTTAACCAATCACAGGCCATTAAAACAATAGTCAGTGTTAACTTAGCCGCATCATGGTATGTAACATGTTCAGACCCCATAGCTTATAATGTGCAATCGTACCATAGTGAAGGAAGGAGACCTACGGGGAGCCTCAGTTAGCCAGAAGATCCTCGGGAGTCCTCAGAACATACGGTTGTCTGGAGACGGCACTGATGGATAAAGAATATATATATATATATATATATATATATATATATATATATATATATATATATATAATCTATTTCCGTATGACCGGGCAAGATAATTTAAATTGTAGATAAATTGGGACAACACAGTTCAAGAGTTTAACCCTTTTCTTCAAGTCTATGGATTATGGACCTGACAAAGATGGCTGGACACTTGAAACGCGTTGTCCCGATTTATCTACAATAAACTTTTTGTTATTTTGCAAACATCTTGTCTGGTCATGCAGAAATAAATCATACATATATATTTTCAGCAAGGATGTTCTGAGGACTCCTGAGGATCTTCTGGCCAACTGAGATTCCCTGAGGGTCTCCTTTCTTGATTGTTTCTGTGACCTCAAACTCTTTCAGACGCGGGTGGACACAGGCTGCTCAAGGCATCTCGCACATTTTACGTACCATTGCGGTGCAGTGCTTCTTGGTGTTGTGTGAGTGCACCTCTTGCTTTCCTAGTTTTACACCAGTGACCACTTGAATAATGGCACTTACTTTGTTCTTTTTTTGTTTTGTATATATGGACTATTTTACCATAGTGTACTATCCTCACAGTGCCATTTCTATATGCTTTACTGAGATCTTCATACACCATCTAAACCTTCATCATACACAAAACAACACAGTGAAATTAGTTTAGAAAAAGCCCTATAGTCTAAGCAGGGGTTTCGTCTGAGCAGCAGACTACCTCAACATTGGGTCGTCTACTGAAATCTGAGAAGTAGACGCTTGTCTTGCTCTGTGCACATGCCAGTATTAAGGACTCTATGCATGGGCATGTACTCTGCTCAAAAAAATAAAGGGAACACTAAGATAACACATCCTAGATCTGAATGAATGAACTAATCGTATGAAATTATTTTGTCTTTACATAGTTGAATGTGCTGACAACCAAATCACACAAAAATTATCAATGGAAATCAAATTGATCAACCCATGAAGGTCTGGATATGGAGTCACACTCAAAATCAAAATGGAAAACCAAACTACAGGCTGATCCAACTTTATGTAATGTCCTTAAAACAAGTCACAATGAGGCTCAGTAGTGTGTGTGGCCTCCACGTGCCCGTATGACCTCCCTACAACGCCTGGGCATGCTCCTGATGAGGTGGCAGATGGTCTCCTGAGGGATGTCCTCCCAGACCTGGACTAAAGCATCTGCCAACTCCTGGACAGTCTGTGGTGGATGGAGCGAGACATGATGTCCCAGATGTGCTCAATCGGATTCAGGTCTGGGGAATGGGCGGGTCAGTCCATAGCATCAATGCCTTCCTCTTGCAGGAACTGCTGACACACTCCAGCACTGAAGTCTAGCATTGTCTTGCATTAGGAGGAACCCAGGGCCAACCGTACCAGCACATGGTCTCACAAGATGTCTGAGGATCTCATCTCGGTGACTAATGGCAGTCAGGCTACCTCTGGGCAAGCACATGGAGGGCTGTGCGGTCCCCCAATTAATGCCACCCCACAGGGTGTTGGGCTGTAAACATAACCCCCACATGTGAACGTCGGGCCCTCATACCACCCTCATGGAGTCTGTTTCTGACCGTTTGAGTGGACACATGCACATTTGTGTCCTGCTGGAGGTCATTTTGCAGGGCTCTGGCAGTGCTTCTCCCGCTCCTCCTTGCACAAAGGCAGAGGTAGCGGTCCTGCTGCTGGGTTGTTCCACTCCTACGGCCTCCTCCACCTCTCCTGATGTACTGGCCTGTCTCCTGGTAGCGCCTCCATGCTCTTGACACTACGCTGACAGACACAGCAAACCTTCTTGCCACAGCTCTCATTGATGTGCCATCCTGGATGAGCTGCACTACCTGAGCCATTTGTGTGGGTTGTAGACTCCGTCTCATGCTACCACTAGAGTGAAAGCACTGCCAGCATTCAAAAGTGACCAAAACATTAGCCAGGAAGCATAGGAACTGTGAAGTGGTCTGTGGTCACCACCTGAAGAACCACTCCTTGTTAATTGCCTATAATTCCCACCTGTTGTCTATTCCCTTTGCACAACAGCATGTGAAATTGATTGTCAATCAGTGTTGCTTCCTGAGTGGACAGTGTGATTGACTTAGAGTTACATTGTGTTGTTTAAGTGTTCACTTTATTTTTTTGAGCAGTGTATTTTGAGACACACATGGGGTTAGACCTTGTTCTATTAGATCACAAAGAGCTTGTTTTAGGGAAGTGCTTTTCTGGTCACTTAGGAAAAACGTCTACTACAAGGTTTAGCTCAGTAAAGAATGATGGTATAATGTACGTCGTAGGACGCGCAACGCGATATGTGCAATTGGCGGTACTGTGAGGGGTGTCCAGGGGCCCAGAACTGAGCTGTGTAAGGGGCCCCAAAATTTCTGATGGCAGCCCTGGCTACCAGTATACTGCTACCATCCACTGGCCCCAGGATCACCTTACTTTGGATTGTAAACTACTGACTTTCGCATTTACTTTGTATGAAGTTTAGTTTACGGCTAGAGGGTTTAGCAAATTATATACTTCCAGAATTTTTACGTTCTTTGCAGAACACAGCAGCCAAGTTCAAAACCTTAAAAAAATCACATTTTCCCTTGAAAGCTTAAAATTTTAACAAGACTTGAATTTGGTTTGGCTGGAAATGTATCCTCGCTTTGCTAAATGCTGGATATGGGAAAAAAATAAAAAAGAAGAAACTTTGCTGAAGTCTAGACCAAACTACCGCCAATATAATTTTCTCACATTTATCTAGGATATATAAATGATCATTATGACTGGACATCGCCGCCACTGCACTACAATTACATCTCCATTATTACCGGTCACTCCCACAATGAGCATTTTCTTCAAGATAACACTACAAACCAATACCCACACATACACAAATGTTACATGGCTCAGAGATACATTAAAGGGGTTATCTAGGAATAGAAAAACAGAGCTAATTTCTTCCAAAGACAGCCCCAACCCCGTCCTCAGCCCAGTTTAGAAGCAAATCCCCATAGCAAACCTCTTCTATACTGGGCGGTTCCCGAGACACGTGTCATCAGAGAGCACTTAGACAGAAAAGAACAACCTTAACTTCAGAAGCTCATAAGTACTGAAAGGATTAAGATTTTTTAATAGAAGTCATTTACAAATCTGTTTGACTTTCTGAAGCCAGTTGATTTATAAAAAAAAAAAAAAGTTTTTTCCTGGATAACCCCTTTAATGTGTGTCATTTAAACTTAAATTTTTTTTTTTTTTTTTTTTTTTTTTTTTTTTTACACTTTATTAGTCACCTAGGGGACTTTTAGGAGAAATCATTAGATTCCTCATGCAGGTCAAGGCAGTTCTATTGAACTCCATTGATCTGTGTGCTCTGCGATCCATTGATAGAGCCTAGTTCAGCCAGGCTCTATCAAGCCACAGACAGCAGGGAAGCAGCGGTAAGCGATCGCCGCATGCTGGCTATTAGCGGCGGGCCCCCTGCTACTGAAAACAGCTGGGGGCTGCAGAGTATGGAGCGGGCTTGAGTCAGGAGCCCGCTCCATACACCCCGCAGAGGGTCGCTGTGCTTGTAAGGGGCTTTCAAGTCCGGCTCTGCTTGCCCGAAGCAGGGCTAAGGGCCTGAAAAATTCACCTTCCTGGCGGAAATGCATGTCCCGGGCATCAGGCGATAGGCTTTCCACATCCCTAATGGGTGTTAATGGAAAACGGAGTGGAGTACATGGCTCAGAAGGGCTACATTAAAAGGTCTGCAAACCGTTCTAATACCAATTCTGAAAGATCAAGGAGTCCGACTTGCTGTACTTCTTAGGGCAGGTTCATACTAGGTTTGGGCCTCTGGTAGTCGTATTTTAAAAGCACAAAAGCCCTCTGAAAGTACACATAAGTCCCGAACAGAGTCACAAGGCGACCCCGGTCATCCACAGAAAGCAGCAAGGTCTGCTGCTCCCATAAACAGTATGGGTCGTCATCCCGTTTTCAGTGGCATACCAATGGATGCGATTAAATGGTGCATAAAGTAATAATATATATGGTGCATATAGTATTAATCTATCCTAACAAGATAATGAACCAAAGGTCTCCAATGACCATACCACAATGACCCATGTGGAAAGTGACTATTCAATTACAGTGATCCCTCAACTTACAATGGCCTCAACATACAATAGTTTCAACATACAATGGTCTTTTTGGACCATTGTAACTTGAAACCAGACTCAAAATACATTCCTACAGACTGTCCAGATCTGTGAAACGTGTCACAACTGGAGGAACTGACCAATCAGAATGGGCTTTTTACTGGTAAATCCCCTGTATTACTGAAGTGCATGCACTGACTGGGTGTCTGGAAGCGCCCCCTACAGTACAGGGAGGAATTACAAATTCTGTACTACTCCTTACCTGTGCCAGGGTTAGCTGCTCCTTTGGACACCAGGTAAGGGCGGCTCCATTTGGGACACTGTGTGTACTGTATAGGACCCTGAAGAAGCTCCTGTCCTCTATATAAACCATTGTTTCCCAACCAGGGTGCCTCCAGCTGTTTCAAAATACAACTCCCAGCATGCCCGGACAGCCAACGGCTGTCCGGGCATGCTGGGAGTTGTAGTTTTGCAATAGCTGGAGGCATCCTGGTTGGGAAACACTGACATAGACAGTGATTACAGCTCCCAGCAGATCTTTCTTACTTATATATGTAAGGACTTGCTTTATCTATATTAGTTATCTACTTATTTTTCTTTAATCCTCAATTTTTTCTTTTTTTCGGATGACATTTTGGGGCTTTAGAACCAATTACCAGGTTTCCATAGAGTTAAAGTCTCAACATACAATGGTTTCAACATACAATGGTCGTCCTGGAACGAATTAATATTGTAACTTGAGGGACCACTGTACTTTTTAACAGCATTAGGTCAGGTTCACACAGGGGAAAATCCCCATAATCAGACAATAATCACTGCATAAAATAAAACATGTTGCCCATTTTTCCGCTGTGTGAACCCGGCACAGTTCAGAATTGATATATATATATATATATATATATATATATATATATATATATATATACACACACACTTATATATCATGTGTACTGAAAACATTTTACAACTTTATAATGGTTCATATATGTTCTAAAGGCGGTCATTCATTTCCAATCCTCCCACATCTATCAGGACCATATCTAGCTGTAAGGCAACCAGCTATAGCAGAAGCCCTTCCCTACTGCTCTGTATGTGACTTAAAAGGAATGTATCACCTCGATTATTTTCTTTTCTTACCAATTAAAAGGTACCTCTCATCAAAAAAACTTTTGACATATTCTAGATTAATGTATGCAGAATAACTTTACAATTGCATGTTATTAAAAAATATGCTTCTTTCTATTTAATTTTCCACTTTGAAGAAATGACCACTAGGGGTCTCCCTACCAGTCCTGGCAGCAAGCATTTCAGACTCATGCTGGAGTCCTAAACACTACGAGCTGCCAGTCTGCTTTGTTCACAAAGGAGAACACTCAGAGCTGCCAGCCTGCTTTGTTCACAGCCTGTTCGGCTGTGAACAAAGCAGGCTGGCAGCTCTGAGTGTTTAGGACTCCAGCATGAGTCAGAAATGCTTGCTGACAGGACTGATCGGGAAAAATACAATAGAAAGAAGCATATTTTTCATTAACATGCTATTGGAAAGTTATTCAACATTCATTAATCTAAAATATATCAAAAGTTTATTTGATGAGAGGTACCCTTTAACTTCAGCCGATCTGCTTTTAGTCAGCAAATCTGGCAGTATTGGCCCCATACAAGTGAATTGTAGTGTTACTTGCTGTGGATTTTCTGCAGCGGGTTATTTAGTAATAGGAAAACAGAGCTGATTTGTTCCAAAAACAGCACCACACCTGTCTTCAGGTTGTGTGTGGTATTACAACTTTCTACTGTTCGATAACCCTTTTAACACCATTGGGCAATGATTTTTTCCCTACTGATCTCAATCATACCTTGTGTTGGTGTTCCTTTAAGAAAAAAAAAAAAATCCCTTTTACAGTTGTATAGCACCACTACAATTTGCAAACCTCTAGAGCTGTATAAGCAAACCACAACATGAGTAAGCTGGCCGGCAGACAAAAATCCCGAAGACTGCGCTGATCTCTGTGGCGGATTTGTAACCCACAGTCGCCAGAGCTGAACAGGCGGTTTCAATATGGAAACAGATTGTCTCAAACTATTGTTTATAAGGAATTCTATACATAAACATACACAACTACTACAAACAGGAGTCTACACATCGCTATGTGCTTTGTCCCATACAAGCAATCATATTTTACACAAAGTACAGGGGATGCACAAAACTAGAAATCCATGGCTGCTTTCTTCCAACAACAGGGTCACCCTTGTCCATGCAGACAAGGAGAGCGCTCCTAGTGTGATACCGTAATGCAAAGATGATATAGACAGACAAGAAAACTTGCTCACCAAGTATAGTTGTACTGCGACCAAGTACAACTATGGTGAAGGCGTGAAGTGACCCTGCAACGGGCGAAGAGCGGCAGCTGCTCCTGGACACACAGGCGAAGTAATTAAACGGATCCCTCCAAGGAACAAACCAGGATAGAGGCAGCGCACAGGACTTCAAAGGTAAAATGGTTTATTTACCCGGCATGCAACGCGTTTCGCTGGATAACCAGCTTCATCAGGCATCCAGACCTGATGAAGCTGGTTATCCAGCGAAACGCGTTGCATGCCGGGTAAATAAACCATTTTACCTTTGAAGTCCTGTGCGCTGCCTCTATCCTGGTTTGTTCCTTGGAGGGATCCGTTTAATTACTACCCTTGTCCATGGGCTTTGTCTGAGCAGCTTGGGACCATTAACTTGCTAAACTACAACACCAGACGCAGCCCATAGCCAAGAGTGGGGGCGTTTGTGGAATACATTTATTTTTTATTTTTTTTATAATAGTTTAATTTAATTTCTGTACCACTTTGTACATTTATGGCCAGGGCAGGTAGCTACACAGTGGTGTCAATGTACCACGAGACACAACATCAGGAGCTGAGCGTGCAGAATCTAAAGTTGTTAACACACAGCTGACAACCTGCTTGGCAAGGACAGGAGCCAAATACGGTCCCAGTCATTTAAAGAGTACCTCTCATCAAAAAATATATATATATTTTTTTATAGTTTAATATGTATAGATTAATTTTCTAATAGGGTTCTATTAAAAAAAAATGTATACTTTTGTGTTTTTTGTGTTTATACTTTTGTCCACTAGAGGTCTCCCTAGGAGTCCCTTTTTTAGTGATTTCGGACTCACGCCGGCCTGGCAGCTGAGTCCGAAATGGCATACTCACGCAGCTCCCCGCCTGCCAATCAGACAGACGGGAGCGAGCGTTGTGCGCGGATCCCTGCAGGGCACAACCGACACTGCCGTTGTGAGGTGAAAAATTCAAACCCGTGGCTCTGCAAGATAGAAGCAGCAGGGGATAGAGCTGGGGGAGGGCAGAGCAAGGGGAGATAATGGTCAATAGCAACTGCAGTATGGACAGGGCATACTCTGGAAGCCAATTAGCGCCCCTGCAATGCAACTGTAGGGTGCCAATGGTTTGCCATGATAGCTGGGCATAACAAAGGCTAACAACCAAAAAACAATGTCAGCATTGCAGATTTTTGTTCATTCCCTGAACCGAAAAGCAGAACAAAAAGACACCAAATGGTACAAAAAAAAAAAAAAAAAAAGGTCGACTTGCACCACAAAAAACAAACCTTCATGAAAGAGAAAGATAAAATGTAGGGCGGTGAGACTTAAATGGGTACTCTGCCCCTAGACATCTTATCCCCCTATGGAAAGGATGTTTGATTGCGGGGGTCCCGCCACTGGGGACCCCCGCAATCTCAGTTGCGGCACCCCAGACATCTGCTGGACGGAGCGAACTGCGCTCCGTGCCAGATTAATGGCGATGCGGGGCAGAGGCTCATGATGTCACGGTCACACCCTGCTCGTCCGTAACACCCCCTCCCATAGACTTGCATTCAGGGGGCGTGGTATGAAGTCACGAGCAGGTTGCGATTGTGACGTCACGAGCCTCCGGCGCTGCACGCGATGCTCTAAAGGGTGCAGGAGGGAGATCGCGGGTGTCCCCAGCGGTGGGACCCCTACAATCACACAATCAGACATCTGATCCCCTATCCTTTGGATAGGGGATAAGATGTCTAGGGGCAGAGTACCCCTTTAACTAATTTTATAATTTTAAACTATTTTTAGTGCGCAAAAGTGATAACACATAGAAAACAACAAATTTAGTAAAGGTGTAATCATATCAACACGCTAAATAAGCTTATGTAATTTGTACTGCATGGAGATCATCATAAAAACAAACCCAAAAAGAAAATGTGGAATTGCTGTTTTTTTCCCTCCACCAAAAATAAAGTTTTATTAAATAAAATAATAAAAAGGTATGCCATATATTTAATATATACCCAAAAATAGCGCCATTAGAAAATACAACACAGTATAAATGTAAGAACATTTATACTAACCTACCCCAGTCCACCACAGATTTCATTCCAGCACCTTCCAGTCCCCTGCTCATTGCCAATTGTCCCCGCTTTCAATAAGAGACATCTCAGCAGGAACTACTGTGGATTGGAAGTAGGGAGTAGAGATGAGCGAACTTACAGTAAATTCGATTCGTCACGAACTTCTCGGCTCGGCAGTTGATGACTTTTCCTGCATAAATCAGTTCAGCTTTCAGGTGCTCCCGTGGGCTGGAAAAGGTGGATACAGTCCTAGGAGACTCTTTCCTAGGAATGTATCCACCTTTTCCAGCCCACCGGAGCACCGGAAAGCTGAACTAATTTATGCAGGAAAAGTCAGCAACTACCGAGCCGAGAAGTTCGTGACGAATTGAATTTACTGTAAGTTCGCTCATCTGTAGTAGGGAGTATGAATAGTTTTTAGCCTGTCCAAAGCTCTTTATAAAATAAAGCTAGTTCTTACTTATCCTGAGTTCAGTTTGTGAGTCTAGTCCTAAGCGGGAGGCGTAAGTCTTCTGTGCTCCAGGTACATTCCTATGAGTGAGGTTGCCTTGTCATGGCCGATGGGCCTACAAAATTTGTCAACATTTGCACCAAGGACCTGAAAGGGGTAGTTCGGCTTTATACATCTTATCCCCTATCCAAAGGACAAAAGATAAGATAAATAATCACAGGGGTCCCGGCACTGGGACCCCTGTGATCTCGGTGCAGCCCCCGGCATTCTGAGATGTGATGTCACGGCCATGCCCCCTTGTGATGTCATGTCACGCCCCCCTCCATTCATGTTAATGGGAGGGGGTGTGACGCCCGTCACACCCCTTCCCATAGACACAAATGGGGGCGTGGCATCACGAGGGGCGTGGCTGTGACGTTACGTGTTGGCCTCGGAGGCAGCGCCCAGCACAGAATGCCAGGGGCTGCACCGAGATCTCGGGTCCCAGCGGCGGGACCCCTGTGATCATACATCTTATCCCCTGCTGGAATACCCCTTTAAATTTAAAGGGGTAGTCCAGTGGTGAAAAACGTATCCCCTATCCTAAGGATAGGGGATAAGTTTGAGATTGCGGGGGGTCCGACCGCTGGGGTCCCCTCCGATCTCTCTGTACGGGGGCCAGGCTCTCCGGCCAGATAGCGGGTGTCGACCTCCGCACGAAGCGGCGGCCGACATGCCCCCTCAATACATCTCTATGGCAGAGCCGGAGATTGCCGAAGGCAGCGCTTCAGCTCTGCCATAGAGTTGTATTGAGGGGGCGTTGCAGTTGCATCCCGCGGGCTGTCGGAGCTCCGTACAGGAGATCGCAGGGGGACCCAGCGGTCGGACCCCCCCGCGATCTCAAACTTATCCCCTATTTTTAGAATAGGGGATAAGTTGTTCACCACTGGATATCTCCTTTAAATGGAATTAATGCATACATCTTAGTACTTGCAGGGTTTTTGCATTATGTTCACTGTAGATTTGTACCTGTACATGCATTTCACTTTGCAATGAGGTCCTGACTACCTTTGTCTTTTAAAGATATCACTAAAATGTAAATGACACCTTTTCTAACCATGACCCCAGGATAAATTCTAGCTTTAGTGGTTTTTAATCGCCCATATTCTACCTATTGTGGCCCCTATTTTGAGCGGGAAGCTCATTCCCTTTGGCTTTAAATGACAGGGTACTACAAACATTGGTGAGGACCTGGCCACACGCTATTCCAACTAATAACTTGCATGGAAAACTGGTCAAAGCCTGAATAACTCCATGGATTGTGGTAGCGGGCAAGGAGTTGATCACCACAAGTCTGGAGATGTAGTGTTGTATTATAGGTCGGTCATTCAAATGAACGGCCAATCATTTAATACATAGACAGGGCATGTCCACCAGAGAAGCTATCTGCAGCTATTTATGGGGGAATCATGTATCGGTAAGGACTTTCTTAAGGACACAGCTCGGATCACTTTTAAGTCTGGAACTGATTATAACGTTGCAGCAGTTCACAACAAATGACTATAATGCCAAAATATTTCTAGCGGATCAAGACTAATATTAGATGACAAGATACAGTTCCGTGGTGGATTGGCTCCTCTTTCTAGGTTATCCAGAACTCAAGGAGTGTCACATTCCTAACATGACTGGAAATTTCTCCAATTTTCCATCTTCTATTCAATGTAGCATCTGCACAGCACATTTAAAAGGCGCTCAGGCTAGTGTCTGTGGGACACAAAACTGGCAATAAAACCACTAAGAAAGCACAGGCACCAAAATCTAATATTTAGGTTGGTTTGTTGTGACCTTTGATGCTTGTCTGTGCAGATTTAAAGGTTATCATAAGATTACGCATCACTATGTATAAGCATCTGATCAATGGGGGTCCAAACACTAGGATCCCCACCAATCACAAGAATGGGGGTCCCTAGTCCTCAAGTTAAAAAAGCATGTGCGTGTATGTACACTGCTGGTCCATTTAAAGGGAACCAATCATCAGATTTTACCCCATATAACGCTTGGCAATATATAGGGTAAAAACTTTATCCTCACCATCCCCGGGGGACGCTCCTCTCACTGAACAGATGGAGCAGAGCGAGGACATGGGCCATCAATCCAGTGGAGGGGGTGTTACTGCCGGCCGAAGAACGGGACTAGGTGAGATGAGCTCCCCGCCCAGGGGACTACTTAGGGGCACGGCGGTGACTAGTTTATAACTTCATATCCTCACCATCCCTGGGGGCAGGAGCGTCCCCCAGGGATAGTGGGGATTAGGGATCGACTGATATTGATTTTTTAGAGCCGATACCGATAACCTGTGAACTTTCAGGCCGATAGGCGATAACTTATACCGATATTCCGCACATTTTAATTCCCCCCCCCCCCCCACAAATATCCTTGGTAAAATGAGGGTGCATGTGTGTGTGTGCAGGTATACCCTGATAAACTGTTTCTGGCCCCGCAGATCAAGGATTTAAAGCTGGCGCTTTAAATCAATGAACTGCAGCGGCTTTTGCAGGGCCAGAGACCCCCTGCCGCCACCCGCTTCTCTCCCCCTGCCTGTCCTGGGGTCCTGAGTCCAACCACTGACGCTGCCCGATTGCCTCCCCCTGCCTATCCTCTGGCCAGAGACCGCCGCCGCTGCCCCATTGCCTCCCCCATCCCCGGTTTTATAATTACCTGTTCCCGGGGTACTTCGCGCTACTTCTGGCTCCTGCAGCGTCCTGCGCTGTTGCTGTGCCCTGCACAATGACTAGTAACGTCTTCAACCAGAAGTCACCGTCAGTGGCCCGGCGCACAGTGATAGCTCAGTATGTCGCCGGAGCCAGAAATAGCGTGGACCCCGAGAACAGGTAATTATAAAACCGGGGATGGGGGAGGCAATTGGGCAGCATCGGTGTTTGGACTCTGGACAGGCAGGGGGAGAGAAGCGGGTGGTGGCGGCGGTCTCTGGCCCCGCAAAAGCCACTGCAGTTCATTGATTTAAAGCCCCCGCACTATCGGCAGGTTAGATACCGATACCGATAACTTAGAAAATCGTGAATATCGCCCGATAATATCGGCCAGTCTGATAATCGGTCGATCCCTAGTGGGGATAAAGATTTTACCCTATATAACGCTTTGCCAACAGTTACATAGTGTAAAATCTGATGATTGGTTCCCTTTAATGGAGTAAAAAGGAGTAAAAGTAAGAAATGTAAGGTGCCAGGGCTTTGGGGAGTCTGATCAGGACCTCTGCAGTGCAGTGCAGCTGTTCGGATTAGCTAACACGGTGGCCGGAGGGCTTCTCCATACCTCCATGACACACGATCGCTGATCATCTCATCCAGGCTGCCCTAGACAGTGTAAGTAGATCGCCGATGCTACTGATCACTCCTATGCTATTGCACAGCACTGAACAGTACTAGAAATCGAATGATTGCTATTACCAGTAATATTCTCCTATAGGGACAAAAAAAAAAAATGTTAACTAAAAAAATATATTTTTTAATATGTAAATAAGCCCGTCCCCAATACAAATTTTATGTAAACAAAAAACATATTTGGCATTGTATAATGTTTCTGATCCCACGAGGTGAAAAAGCGCAAAAATTCCAAAACAGCAGAAATGCAGATTTTTTTACTTTATATACCAGAGAAAAATGGACATAAAGTGATCAAAAATTCCCATCTAAACAAGGATGATACAAATAAAAACGAGCCCGCCGAGGCGGGACATCGCTGCGGCCGGTGATAGGCTGAAGCTCCGCGTGACGTGCCGGGCTAACAGGAAGTAAGAAGAATACAGCCCGGGGGCTGAACACCTGTACCGGAGTGTACCGGAGCTCCGGGGGGCTCGTTGGCAGGTAAGAGAAAGTGTGTTTTCTTTTATTTTGCAGCCCGGACGGGATAAAAGGAAAAAAGTGCACGCCGGAGTACTCCTTTAATCCAAAAATGTCAAAATGAAAATTGGCCTGGTCTTTAAAAAACAAAACAAAAATACTCTAGATTAAAAATGGAGTGACTGTATTAAAAGAGGAATTCCAGCCATAGACATCTTATCCCCTATCCTTTGGATAGGGGACAAGATGTCTGATTGCGGGGGGCCCGCATTCGCGGGCCCCCCGCAATTAGACATCTGGTCCCCTATCCAAAGGATAGGGGATAAGATGTCTATGGCCGGAATACTCCTTTAATTTACTATATGTTGGGAAAAACCCTTTAGTACCCTGACTAACAAGTACGGACTATTTCCAAAATAATGTTTCATCGTTAGCCAAATAAAGATGAATAAAATAATAAGTCAGGACTACCAAGCCATCTACACGATGACTACAAAATCAGTCCAGACAAATAGGCTTTGCTCCATGTAACCGGCTGCTTCTCCTCCTGCTGTCACAGAAAACATTGCTGGATGCAGAAATCTATATATATGAGCAGACTAGGACGCTCCTGCACTGCTTCCTGCCTGGAGAGGGCTCGTAGCAGGAAACGGGGTCAGGGCCAGGCCGGCACATCTCTGATTTCACTGACTGACTGACTCTACTGGGTAGAAAAAAATAAAAAAAAGGTTCCATTATATCAGTATCAGTGAAGCCACCATCTCCGTGTGTACAGTGCCCATAACCTGATCCTGAGAAACAACTTTTTTACTAATGAAAAGTTGCACCAGTAATTCCAAACAAAAACATTCTAGCGTTCTTTGTTGGTTCACTGCTCTGATGACTTTGGGAGGACTAGTCTTTATACCAGGCACTGCATAGTAGTTGTTGTGAGGAAATCTAACAGTGCCATTGTACTATTGTAGTTGTTTTGGGGTATATGAATGCTATCCAGGATCTCAGTCTATGAGCCAGAATGAAGAGCCACTCTGAGAGCAGCCCCCACTCTGGCAGACCCGGTCAATCCATTTATTACTCAGCTGGCCAGCCACACAAATGGCTGCCATGTAATGTTGCTGATAAGTCGAGAGACAACAGAGAGTCAGATATCTGGTCGTGTAAGGCTATTCTCAAATTATGGACTCTCCGGACGGAAATACGTAATTTGTCGGCGGACAAAATATTAACCCACTCCCAGGGACTGTAAAATTGTGTTTGATCAGGGCTCCCTGGCTATTTTAACGGGCACGGTCATGAAAAAAAAAAAAATAGATTCACACAGTCATGAAAAAAATTTTTTTTAAATAGATTTCAGACTCATGCAGGAGTCCTAAATCTCAGACTGCAGCCGGGACACAGACAAGCTCAGCGCTGCCCCCTGGAAGCATTTTTTTTTTTAATAACTTGCTATTGGAAATACATTAATCTATAATATATTAACATTTTTTTTTTTATATGAAAGGTACCCTTTAATATCCTGGACTCTATTCACACTCTATGCAACGTATAAATCTCCAAACTGGTGACCCCGTATAGATCTGGTAGGTAGTGCTGCTACATGCAGACAGTGTCATGAAACACAAACTAATAAGAGGTAAAGACGCAGCACTGACCGGTAATTTTTGAAGCAGGTAAATCGCTATTATATTTGGGGAAGATTTCTTAAAACCTGTGCAGAGGAAGAGTGGTGCAGTTGCCCGTAGCAACTGTTCAGATTAGGGATCGACCGATATCGATTTAAAAGGGCCGATACCGATAATCTGCCCCCCCCCCATCCTCTAACCACATACCGCCGCCGCTCCATCGCCTCCCCCCATCCCCGGTGTTATAATTACCTGTTCCCAGGGGTTCGCGATACTTCTGTCGGTGTCCTGCGTTGGGGAAGTCACTCGTCATTGCGCAGCGCACAGCAACAGCACAGGAGCCAGAAGGATCGCGGACACCGGGAACAGGTAATTATAACAACGGGGATGGGGGGGAGGCGATGGGGCGCCGGCGGTATGTGGGCAGAGGATGGGAGGGGCGGAGGCGGTATGTGGGCAGAGGATGGGGGGGGGGGGGGGAGGCGATAATGTCCAAAATCGTGATTATCGGTCAATAATATCGGCCAAACCGATAATCGGTCGATCCCTAGTTCGGATTGCTTCTTTAAGTTAAAAAAAAAATAATAGTAATCCGACTTGTTGCTATATATATATATATATATATATATATATATATATATATAGGCAACTGCACCGCTCTTCCTCTACACAGGTTTTAAAAACTCTCCTAAAAAGTTTTTTTTTTTTACAAGCAATTAAAAAAGTCATAAGAAACAACGCCACAGGCTTAAAGGGGTACTCCGGTGAAAACCTTTTTTCTTTTAAATCAACTGGTGATTGGTGTATGCAGTCCAAGCTGTTGCTCGGACCACCGTGTTGCGAACCTAGTGTGAGATCGCCACGTACCATCTTGTGGATATACGGGAGAGCCCATAACAGCCGCATGACATCGGTCCACGCCAGTGAGAACCAGGCGGCTGCAGCCGGTGAGAAATACAAGTATTAATATCTCTTTAATATTTCTAACATCTATTGACTATTCGGAGTCTGATTCTACATTATCTTTCAAGTGCACTTTAACCATCTGCTCCGCAAAGGGACTTTTTAACCAGGTGCCGGATTATTGGACTGCATACACATATATGCCGAATTAACATTCTATGTCCATTTATTTAACATTTGATACTCCACTAGGGCCCAGTGGGGTATTTATTAGTGCCTGTATTTGTGTAGTATATTTTTATATATTTTATTGAATTAAAATTCTTTTTGTACTAGTGAAGCAGTTTTTTACTCAACTTATTCACGTTTCCATACATATCAATATGCACCTTAGTTGGGGAGGTTCTTGAGGTAAAGGCTATAAATTTGACTTATAATTTACAAATATGTTTAACTTTCTGACGCCAGTTGATTTAAAAGAAAAAAGGTTTTCACCGGAGTACCCCTTTAACCAATACACAAAAAGCCCCTAAAAATGTGTGTTACAGGTATTGGGATTGGCACTGTAAAACATGCTGACACAACGTTTACATTCTGTACGAGGGCGGAGGGTGAAGAGGAGAAGTAACAAAAGACAATAAAGAAGAATGTCAGACTACAGTAACCGTGCGGCCGCTGATGTACAATGTCCAGATGTCTCAGTGCCTGAGAAGGAAAGGTTTTCTTGTTTATTTCCATTGGGCTTTGACGAAAATCTTTCTTTGAGAAACAAAGGCCTTGTGTATTTTACAGGACTACTTCAATCAGGGCAGGTCATTACTGTACGCGGAATGTCAGACCACCCATACCATAGTGGGGAGCAACCTATAGGGGCAAGTACAACTACCAGCCCTATAGACTTGAACCAGGTGGTGTACGTATTTTGCTAAATGATCCATGAAGGGAAGGTCTATTTGGGAGAAATCTAATGTGCATTATATAAAAGTGTTACATCTAAGCCCACTAAAAATGCAATGGAGTGGGCTTTAAAGGGGTAGTCCAGTGGTGAAAAACGTATCCCCTATCCTAAGGATAGGGGATAAGTTTGAGATCACGGGGGGTCTAACCGCTGGGGCCCCCTGCGATCTCTCTGTACGGGGGCCAGGCTCTCCGGCCAGATAGCTGGTGTCGACGCCCGCACGAAGCGGCGGCCGACACGCCCCCTCAATACATCTCTATGGCAGAGCCGGAGATTGCCGAGGAGAGTTGTATTGAGGGGGCGTGTCGGCCGCCGCTTCGTGCGGAGGTCGACACGCCCCTTCCCGCGGGCTGTCGGGGCTCTGTACAGGAGATCGCAGGGGGCCCCAGCGGTCGGACCCCCCGCGATCTGCAACTTATCCCCTATCCTTAGGATAGGGGATAAGTTGTTCACCACTAGGTCACCACTAGACTACTCCTTTAAGTGATATCTATGTAGGAAAGATCAAAAACTTGAGCAGTATTTGATCCTCTCATTCAGTGTTTCCCAACCACGGTTGGGAAACATTGTTCTAATTGATAGAACTAGACACGAGGATTTCGATACAAGATCGGGAAAACTTTTTTCAAGCACGTCCCCATAGTTGAGCCCTGCGCAGGACTTTTATTCCGCCGCTCCTGCTGAATTTTTAACCATGATCACCAGCTCCCTCAAGGTGTGTGTTCCACTCCCACCCTTTCCTGCAACATGTCCAGTGTGTCCACAAACATTTTGTCACAGTTTTAAGAAAGGGTACCCCTGGCTGAGGGAGGGGTACCCCCCCCGTCCCCGTGCAATTTAATATATAATTCATAGGTTTGAAGTAGGGATCAACCGATATCGTTTTTTTTAGAGCCGATACCGATAATCTGTGGCCTTTCAGGCCTATAGCCAATGACTTATACCGATATTCTGGTATAAATTATCGGCTATTTCTCCATCCCCCAAAGGAGCCGCTGCAGATCATTGATTTAAAGCGGGCGCTTTAAATCAGTGAACTGCAGCGGCTTTGGCTGAATCAGAGACCACCGTCGCCTCCCGCTTCTCTCCCCTTGCCTGTCCGGGGGTCCTCCCAACCACCGCCGCGGCGTGTGGTGGTGGTGGGGGCGGTGCGCGGTGGGCGGGGCGTGTGGCGGGACATTATCGGATTATCGGCAAGGTAATTGCCGATACCGATAACGTCAAAAATCTGGAATATCGGCCGATAATATCAGCCAAACCGATAATCAGTCGATCCCTAGTTTGAAGGACTGTGCAGGATTTTGCGGGACCAGCTGTATGTTTTGTGACCACCCGAGTGTTTTTTATTGGATCCCGCTGGATCCCGATCCCAATGCAGGGCTCTAGCCCATAGACAAGAAAGCGTAATGTGTCTCCTTGGAGAGACTGTAAAACGGGCATAAGGAGTCTTATAGGCCTTGCTATGCTTTCTGGGAAAGAGTATGCAAATTAGCTCTTATTCAGAAGGATATTACAATACGGTCCACAAAAGAGTATGTTTTGCCCTTAATGGAGGATATACTATAATCCGCACATAAAGAGTAATAGAAGACAGGCACTGATTGAATGATTTCACTGCTACAAGTGGTTAAAATTACGTAAAATATTCTGGAGTGCTCTATCTTTTAAAGGGGTGTTTTCCAACCAGGGTGTCACCGACTGTCTCAAAACTACAACTCTCAGCATGCTGGGAGTTGTAGTTTTGCAACAGCCGGAGGCGTACTGGTTGGGAAACACTGTCCTAAGGAATAACAAATTCCAATCTATATGAAGAAAAACAACAAAATGGCACTCACCAGTGATGTTCACACAGTCAGCTCCGTTTATTCAAAATGGTATTACATAGCAGCACACCTGGCCTAGAGCAGTTTCTCGCAACCCACTGTGTTTTGTCAAGGCCTTGACCAAGCAATGTGCCCTCAGGTACAAAGCAGAAGCTTTCTCAGCCTCCTGTACACAGCACATGCCAAGGCCCGCCCCCTTCTTCCTGTGTTCTATAGCTGTTACCAGAGACAGACTTAGCCTAACAACAGGCAATGAACAGCAGAATGCAGGAAAGCGAAACAGCTAGTGAACAAGACTTTACAGCAGTTTTTCTGGGGTAAGGAGTCAATTTTGGAAAAATGAACTAAATTTACAAATACATTAGAAATCATATAAACTATGAAATGGAGTTGTTTAAAGGGAAATTTACAGCTGGATCTCCCATACTAAACTCCATAAACAGATTAAAATGAGATATATATCTCTCTGCTTGGTGCCGCTGTTCAGGAGATACAAGAAGTATTAGGACTCATTCACACTATGGTGATCCCGTCTTGAGCGGGCGACAGTAAAACAAGCCGGTGCTAGGACCATGTGGAAATGAGCCACCTCAACAGATGTCAATGCATTTCAGAGGATTTCCCTGAAAGAATAAACATGTTCATTCTATCGGCTAAGTCTGGTGTCCGAAATTTGTGTGGCGGCACATACGCCTTGGAAATTCCGTAGTGTGACTCGTGAAGCAGAATCCCATTGAGAAGAATTGGAGGCTGCTGCACTGTATTTCCCCAAGCGGGATTTCACTATGAAAATCCGTAGTGTGAATGGGGACTTGGGGGCGTTGCTAATATGCCAATGCCGTCTTTTGCGCAATGGAGGCGGGAACCCACAGGGCGCTCTCTGCTTTTTTTCTACAGCACCAGAAGAAAATGCAGGTGGACAAAAGGGGGCCTCGGAGAAAGCCCGCGAGTCCTGCCGCCGCCTGTCCACATACAGCAAATGACAGGGTTCGCTATGTGAAATCGCTGTCAATCACTTTGTGTGGGCAGGGATTGAGAGTAGAGATGAGCGAACTTACAGTAAATTCGATTTGTCACGAACTTCTCGGCTCGGGAGTTGCTGACTTTAGCCTGCGTAAATTAGTTCAGCTTTCCGGTGCTCCGGTGGGCTGGAAAAGGTGGATACATTCCTAGGGAAGTCTCCTAGGACTGTATCCACCTTTTCCAGCCCACCGGAGCACCTGAAAGCTGAACTAATTTATGCAGGATAAGTCATCAACTGCCGAGCCGAGAAGTTTGTGACGAATTGAATTTACTGTAAGTTCGCTCATCTCTAATTGAGAGCTCACAGGCTTTTTCTATGACTACTGGCAACCGTTTAAAGCTTTATACATGGAAATTATTAATGAAATCCTAGAAAATTAAATATTCCATGCTCAGCTATTATACTATGTACAGATAGGAGCCAAATTAAAGACATGTGTCCTGACCAAAGCCTAAAAAATAAATGAAGAATTAAACAAACCAAATAAATAAAAATAAATACATAAATGAAATAAATAACCAAAGAAGAGTGATTGGTTAGTGCCACATTAAAGGAAATGTGCCCTAACCAAAGCCTATAAAATAAATAAATAAATAAAAAACAACCAAATAAAAAACTACCGTATTTTTCGCCGTATAAGACGCACTTTTTCTTCCCCAAAGTCGGAGGGGAAAGTCGGAGTGTCTTATACGGCGAATACACCCCCATCGCGGCGGTCCCTGCGGCCATCAACGGCCGGGACCCGCGGCTAATACAGGACATCACCGATCGCGGTGATGCCCTGTATTAACCCTTCAGACGTGGCGATTAAAGATGACCGCCACGTGTGAAGCGAAAGTGACACTAACCCGGCTGTTCAGTCGGGCTGTTCGGGACCGCCGCGATCTCACCGCGGTGGTCCCGAACAGCCCGACTGAATAGCCGGGTTAGTGCTTACAGGACACCGGGAGGGACCTTACCTGCCTCCTCGGTGTCTTCTCCGTTCAGGGATCCCCTGTATGGCCGGCGCTCTCCTTCCTCGTCATCACGTCGTCGCGTACGTGCGTCGGCGTGCGTAACGACGTGATGGCGGCGACGGAGAGCGAGGATACCCGGCCGGCAGCAGAGACGTTCCGGAGCGACGGGGACACGGCGACAGCGATGGAGCGACATCCAGGGCAGCGGTGACGGGTCCGGAGCGGCGGGGACACGTGAGTATTACCTCCTATGCAGTGGTCTTCAATCTGCGGACCTCCAGATGTTGCAAAACTACAACTCCCAGCATGCCCGGACAGCCAACGGCTGTCCGGGCATGCTGGGAGTTGTAGTTTTGCAACATCTGGAGGTCCGCAGATTGAAGACCACTATTGTGTTCAAAATCTTGATTTTTTTAGATTTTGCACCTATAAATTGGGGGCGTCTTATACGCCGGTGCGTCCTATAGGGCGAAAAATACGGTACATTAATAAATAAATACATCAATAAATAAATAAAATAAATATATAGCCCACGGAGTAAATAGAGTGATACAGTTACATAAAATATCTCCTTTACATGTGATGCAGCCGTTCAGGCTTTCTGAAATCTGATGCCATAAAGTCGTAAGCGCCCCCCCCCCCCCCACCCCCCTTCGTATTGAAACGTTGACATTTCAAGTTCAATTCACAAACATGCAACTTCTACTCAACTTGGCAAATGTCAGGACTGTGAACATCTGTTAATATTTTGCAGTCAAGACAAATTCCTATTTATTCATTTCGCTGAGGCCTAATGAATCAGTGGAGAAATGTGCCTCTCGGAGGAGCGCGAACGTATATAGGGCGCAGAAGACTTTATTAGGGGACGTAAAAATAGCACAGCAGTAAAGCATGTCTATATCAAGACAAGTAAGGATAAAGCGGAGGGGGGGGGGATATTGGTTACATGGACAACATGCTAAAATGCACTGGAGTATATTACAGTCCTTCCAAGACTCTATAACAGCGACATACACTCAAATATCACGTCAGTCTTTACACTTTAAACATCCATTAAACCTGACGAAAGAAGTTGGAGATATAGAAATTATAAATATTCCATGTACGTCAATGAATCAACGTGCATATAGAATTTGTACAAGCATTTCCTATTATTAGACTCATAGAGTAAGGAGGAGATCACCTAAGGCTGTGGTTTCGACACTGTGAACCTCCAGTTGTTGCAAAACTTCAACTCCCAGCAAGCCCGACGTGGAGGGGGGGGGCAGCAACGCCGACGTGGAGGGGGGGGGCAGCAACGCCGACGTGGAGGGGGGGCAGCAAGGCCGACGTGGAGGGGGGGCAGCAACGCCGACGTGGAGGGGGGGCAGCAAGGCCGACGTGGAGGGGGGGGCAGCAAGGCCGACGTGGAGGGGGGGGCAGCAAGGCCGACGTGGAGGGGGGGCAGCAACGCCGACTTGGAGGGGGGGCAGCAACGTCGACATGGAGGGGGGCAACAACGCCGACATGGAGGGGGGCAACAACGCCGACATGGAAAGGGGCAACAACGCCGACATGGAGGGGGGCAACAACGCCGACATGGAGGGGGGGCAGCAACGCCGACATGGAGGGGGGGCAGCAACGCCGACGTGGAGGGGGGGCAGCAACGCCGACGTGGAGGGGGGGCAGCAAGGCCGACGTGGAGGGGGGGCAGTAAGGCCGACGTGGAGGGGGGGCAGCAAGGCCGACGTGGAGGGGGGGCAGCAAGGCCGACGTGGAGGGGGGGGCAGCAAGGCCGACATGGAGGGGGGGCAGCAACGCCGACATGGAGGGGGGGGCAGCAACGCCGACTTGGAGGGGGGGCAGCAACGTCGACATGGAGGGGGGCAGCAACGTCGACATGGAGGGGGGCAGCAACGTCGACATGGAGGGGGGCAGCAACGCCGACATGGAGGGGGGCAACAACGCCGAAATGGAGGGGGGGCAGCAACGCCGACATGGAGGGGGGCAGCAACGCCGACATGGAGGGGGGCAGCAACGCCGACATGGAGGGGGGCAGCAACGCCGACATGGAGGGGGGCAGCAACGCCGACATGGAGGGGGGCAGCAACGCCGACATGGAGGGGGGCAGCAACGCCGACATGGAGGGGGGCAGCAACGCCGACATGGAGGGGGGGCAGCAACGCCGACATTGAGGGGGGGCAGCAACGCCGACATGGAGGGGGGGCAGCAACGCCGACATGGAGGGGGGGCAGCAACGCCGACATGGAGGAGAAATGTGTCATGGAAGGGGTGATTTGACATGGGAGGAAGAAATGTGACATGGAGTTGGTGATTAAAAAAAAAAAAAAAAAGGGGGGGGTGGACATGACATGGGGGAGAAAGGACATGAAATTGGGGAATTTCACAAGTTGCTTATTACATCACAATCACATGTCAAAATTGCAATATTTACCTCCCTAATCGTAATCGCACATTTTCCCCAAATCGTGCAGTCCTACTTCACACCCAGAAGGTAAGGATCTACATGATTTCTTCATAAGACATTCATTTAGTTCAGAAGAACGTAAACACAAATATTGAGAATTAAATGTGAATGACAGACGGGCATTGATCATCTCACATCCTGCTCTAGACCCAAACCAATACTTACCACGTCATAACCTGTAGGCGCTCTGTTTCTTGATGCTACTACCCCAACACCAGTGATGGGATCCATAGACAGGTCAGTTAGAGCATCTGAAAGGTCCCGAACCTCAGGCATTATAGTGCGTTCCTGCAGAGAAAAGGAACATTTATCACTGAGCTCATGTTCTGTTAATGAAATTCCAGCAGAGAGAGTATATACACGTCCCTACCACCCTGACATGACATGCTTTCCTTTACTGCCAAAAAATATAAGTAACCCTTAAGAACACTTCCGCCCAAACCACCATCCAGGCTGTGGTCACCTTTACTGCCTGGAAAGCTGCCAATACACTCAGCACCTGTAGGAACCGTGCGCCCACACAACATGCTATGGACAGGAACACCGTACAAAAAACATAAAAATTTTCTATAAAAATAATATATTTTTATAGAAAAAAAAAAATATTATATATATATATATATATATATATATATATATATATATATATATACACACACATACATATATACACACACACTAAAGTCAATGGCTGCCGCATGCCACTGTACATTTATACTGCATTTATTCGGCAGCATATGTCAGAGGTTTCCATTGGAAATATTCCTGATCTACACCACAGTTGAATGCAAAAAAACTAGATGTGACCAGAGATAGTTAAATATACCTCTGTATAACATTTTTATGGGGTTTTTGTTTGTCGGCCTAAAAAGGTACAGTAATACTTTTTTACATTAAGAAGTTTTATTAAAGGGTACCTCTCATCAAATAAACTTTTGATATATTTTAGATTAATGAATGTTGAATAACTTTCCAATAGTAGCATTTCTGACTCGTGCTGGAGTCCTAAACACTCAGAGCTGCCAGCCTGCTTTGTGCACAGCCAAACAGGCTGTGAACAAAGCAGGCTGGCAGCTCTGAGTGTTCTCCTTTGTGAACAAAGCAGACTGGCAGCTCGTAGTGTTTAGGACTCCAGCATGAGTCTGAAATGCTTGCTGCCAGGACTGGTAGGGAGACCCCTAGTGGTCATTTCTTCAAAGTGGAAAATTAAATAGAAAGAAGCATATTTTTTAATAACATGCAATTGTAAAGTTATTCTGCATACATTAATCTATAATATATCAAAAGTTTTTTTGCTGAGAGGTACCCTTTAACATCCTGAATAGTTGCCGGTCTAGGGAAAGAGGAACTATAATAGGTTTGGTTTCCTAAGAACCAGTTATTCCCATAAGCTTGCCGTGCTCTCGCACATATCCTTCCTATCTGACCAATAAGTAATATAGGTGTTTCTAATTTCACTCTTAGGCTAGGGTCACGCCATGTTTTTGCATCCTGTTACTGTCTGTTTACTTGTAATAGTAAATTTGCCCCCCCCCCCCCCAAAAAAAAATAAAAAATAAAAAAAACAGTATCCTCACCCGCAATAACCTTCCGGTATTGGCTAATGGTGCGGGTGACTTATCACAATTGGCCTTTTTCTCCTACATCGCATTGTTCCCGACATATCTACAAAAATTATAATATGAAAAGGAGTCTCCAGGGACCACTAGGGGCATTCCTTGGCCTCTTGGTGCACTGTTATGGCTGGTCCCTGATGTTTGTCCCCTAATAAATATTCAGAAGCATGTAGCCTTAGTGAACGAGGAAAAAATTACATTGGACCAGCAGCCGCAGGGGATCAGGGCAGGTAAGTATCATATATATATATATATATATATATATATATATATATACACACACACACACACACACACACACACACACATACAGTGATCCCTCAACTTACAATGGCCTCAACATACAATAGTTTAAACATACAATGGTCTATTCTAGACCATTGTATGTTGAAACCAGACTCAACATACAATGTACAGACAGTCTAGATCTGTGAAACGTGTCAATGGCTGGAAGAACCGACCAATCAGAATGGACATTTCACTGGTAAGACCCCTGTATTACTGAAGTGTATGCACTGACTGGCTGCCTGGTAGCGCCCCCTACAGTACAGGGAGGTATTACATGTTCTGTACACTTTACCTGTGCCAGGATTAGCTGCTCCTTTGGACACCAGATGAGGGCGACTCCATGTTACTTTTTTAGGACATTGCGTGTACTGTACAGGACCCTGAAGAAGCTCCTGTCCTCTACATAGACCAGTGTTTTCCCAAGCAGGGCACCCCAGCTGTTGCAAAACTACAACACCCAGCATGCCCGGACAGCCTTTGGCTGTCCGGGCATGCTGGGAGTTGTAGTTTTGCAACAGCTGGAGGCTCCCTGCTTGGGAAACACTGACAGACAGTGATTTACAGCTCCCAGCAGATCTTTATTACTTTTATATGTAAGGATTTGCTTTATCTATATTAGTTATCTACTTATTTTTCTTTAATTCTCTCTTTTTCCTATTTTTGGATGACATTTTGGTGCCTTTAGAACCAATTACCAGGTTTCCATAGAGTTCTGGTCTCAAAATACAATGGTTTCAACATACAATGGTCATCCTGGAACCGATTAATATTGTAACTTGAGGGGCCACTGTGTATATATATATATATATATATATATATATATATATATATATATATTTATATATGCACAATCCACTTTCTAATTTTTTCTGGGGTTGGAATACCGATTTTGAAGGGCATACAAACAGGTGGGTGTCCTAAAGAGACATTGTTCCCTTCTAACTATCCATGAGCAGGCAGATATTCAGGATACAAAGAGTAAAAATTCTGTCAGGTGACAAACAAAAACTTTAGGCCCAATATCAAAAATATGGCAAAGACCTCTCTGCATATCACAATAAAACCTCTTAACCTATTGTATATAGCAAACAAACTTTCGGGTGCTGGGAGTCTTCAGGTGAGAACAAGTTTATTTACCCATAATGTAAAGCAATTCGCAGAACTTTCGCTTCATCGAGCATGCCTGATGAAGTGGAAGTTCCACGAAACGCGTTGCATTATGGGTGAATAAACTTGTTACATACTGTTCTATCGTGGCTAGGAGTAGCTGCAGGGAATCTGCTATCCCGAGTCTACACACTATACCCAAACTTGTACTTGGTCGGTACAACCATCCTCGTTTGATTAACCAATTGTGGCCAAGTGACATTAGAGATGCTGCTCCAATACAAAGTCACTTTGTCAATTCAGGGCCAACCTGTCAGATAGCTATAAAGAGAGCACTTGACCAAAATAATTAGATTTATAGGGGATACGGTATTAGAGGTTCTGCAGTAGAGTAGATGGATTAGTGATTTAGGTGTCAGCAGCCATGGCAGAAGATGTAGGGCAATGTGTGATCAGCATTCCAAAAGACTTTTTTTGAGAACAAAAAAAAAAAACTCTCTAGACGTTCACTGCCCAAATAAAGAATAGGGCCTATAGTCACCGGCTTACACGAGAAGCACAAGCTATAGGACAAGAAGAAAGGAGGGAACAAGAACCCACAGCAGGAAGTTTATCACCATCAACATTCAAGATCGGTCAAGCCAAAGGCAATGGAGTGTTGTCGAGAATTGGTTAACTACGCGGTGCAAACTATGTTGGAGTGAAACGGTACGTTCACACATATAGGATCTGCTGCATATTTTGTGCAGCTGATTTTGCTACCCATTTACTTTAATGGGTAGCAAAATCAGCTGCAGAATACATGCAGCAAATCCTGTACGTGAGAACTAGAGATGAGCGAACTTACAGTAAATTCGATTCGTCACGAACTTCTCGGCTCGGCAGTTGATGACTTATCCTGCATAAATTAGTTCAGCCTTCAGGTGCTCCGGTGGGCTGGAAAAGGTGGATACAATCCTAGGAAAGAGTCTCCTAGGACTGTATCCACCTTTTCCAGCCCATTGGAGCACCTGAAGGCTGAACTAATTTATGCAGGAAAAGGCATCAACTGCCGAGAAGTTCGTGACGAATCGAATTTACTGTAAGTTCGCTCATCTCTAGTGAGACCGTGCCCTGAAGCTTAATTTACTTATTTATTGTATTAAAGGAAAACTGTAGTGGTATATAACTTATCCAAAGGATAGGGGATAAGTTATAGATCGCGGGGGGGTCCAACTGCTTGGACCCCTCTGGAATCTCCTGTACGGGCCCCGGCTGTGCGCAGGAAGGGTGCCTGTCTATCCCTAGCTTGACACTGTGACACCCCCCCCCCCCCCCCACATATATCCCATAGAGATACATGGAGGGGGTGTGCTGGCCGCCGTGTCATGCTGGGGAGGGACAAGCCCCCTTCCTGCGCACTGCCGGGGCCCCGTACAGGAGATTGCAGAGGGGTCCCCGACAATCTATAATTTATCCCCAAACCTTCTGATAGGGGCTAAGTTAGGCTGGGTTCACATCACGTTTTACCAATACGAGACAGGTTTACATATACTTTATTGCTTTGTAGCTGACGCAGACAACAATATACTTTATATACCACAGCTTTAGTGTCATGTGCAGAGCCGGTGATACCACCTTTTTTTTGCTGTATTCCTCTTTGATATTACGCAATTTTAACCATTTTTTGTATTGTACATTCTACGGAATTAATCAAATTCAACACTTAATGTGTTTTATAAAAGTGACTTCACTTTTTCGCTCTGGTTTTTGTTATAAATGCATGAAGTTCACATTAATACGGCTTACACTTGTACCTGGGATATTTAAGGGTTAACCTGCCATTATGTTGGCATAATCTTACACAATTCTCCTCTCCCCAGGTCACATTGTCTGTTTTTGCTATATTTACAATACAAGACAGCATACAGTCGACCACGGTTTGAGGTCCGGTGGAAAACCGCATACGGGGAAAAAATTAGCCAACGGGAGTCAGCGTTTCACTCTGGTCGGCTCATTGTAATGAATTGCATATGGGCGGCATACTGCAGGGATACGGGAGCTTAAGGTTTTAGCTACCCCCCCCCCCCCCCCCCCAGCCGTATGCTGTCTCGTATTGGTAAAACGTGATGTGAACCCAGCCTAACACAGGTCACAGATCCTGGCAAGACTGTGGTCCAAAAGAACTATAGGGATCTACAAAGCTGCGAGCGCAGGAGATATCGAGGGGTGCCAGCGGTCGGACCCCCCCGCGATCAAAGACTTATCCCCTATCCTGTGGATAGGGGATAAGTTGTCTTTTTCTGCTAGGGATGTCCCGATAGCATTTTTTAAAGATTTATTTATGTACCAATACTTTTTTATTCAAAATCTTTTTCATTTATATTTTATTTAAACTATTTAAAAAAAAGTGGGGAGAAATCAAATTTTTATTAGGAAATTTTTATTAGGAAATGTATTATACATTTTTTTCACAATTTTTTAGTCCCCATAGGGGAATGTTACATGCAATCTGTAGATTACATACACTGATCAATGCTATGCCATAGCATAGCATTGATCAGTGATAATGAAGCTCCTTTACTACTGTCCGCCATGGCTGGCTGCAGTTAAGGAGCAACGATTGGACAGCACAAAGCACAGTAAGGGACCTCCAGCCATCCTCTGAGCTGATCAGGAAACTGATCCTCATCCCGATCAGCATCCCTGAGCTAACAACATTTAATCTCAGGACTTTTAGATGCCGCGATCAACTTTTATTGTGGTGTCTAAAGGATTAATGCGGGACATCACCGCGATTGGTGATGTCCGACATTAGCCACAGTTCCCGGCTTTGACGCGAGCTTAGCTGCTGAACACACTGCATAGTTTGGGTAGCATGCACAGGGCACCATGGTGACACCTGCCGGCAGGGGCAGGTATCAGATTAGGTATCGGGGACATTTGTACGAGTAAAAGTACTCAAATGTCCAGTGTCGGTCCAGATATCGATACCAGTATTGGGACATCCCTACTCTCCACCAAGGCAAAGATCAAAGTCCTGTCCAAGAATGTCAGGGGCAAGATCGTAGACCTACACAAGAATGGAATGGGCTACAAGTCCAAAAGACCATCGCCAAGCAGCTTGGTGAGAAGTTTACAACAGTTGGTGCAATTGATAACAAATAGAAGAAACACAAAATAAAGGTCCATCCCACTCGGTTGGTGCTCCATGCAAGATCTCACCTCGTGGCACTTCATTGATGATGAACTGTGGGGAATCAGCCAACAACTAGACGGGAATCATTTAAGATGTTCATTGGCAAACTTCAGACAGGCCTGTACATGTGATTGAGCAGGGGGACTTTGCAGGCGCTGCAGGACATCAGTCCTCCACGGCGTAGGGTGTTACCAATTGTTTTCTTGGTGACCAGCTACGTTGAGATCATTGACAAGATCTTCCCGTGTAGTTCTGGGCTGATTCCTCACCATCCTCATAATTATTGAAACTCCAGGAGGTGAAATCTTACATGGACCCTCCGACAGCTATTTTGTGTCTCTTCCATTTGCGAAAAATTGCAGCAACTGTTGTAAACTTCTGACCAAACAGCTTGGCGATGGTCTTTTGGTTTTGTAGCCCATTCCAGCCTTGTGTTGGTCTACAATCTTGTCCCTGACATCCTTGGACAGCTCTTTGGCATTAGCAATGGTGGAGAGTTTGGAATCTCATTGCTTCTGTGGACAAGTGTCTTTTATACAGATAAACTGAGATTAGGAGCACTCCCTTTTAGAGTTAAATGTAACTCAATTCATATATTTCTTTTGTTATTAATCTGTCTTTCGCTGTTTAAAAATAAAAAAACGCCCAATAAAGTTATAGACTGATCTTTTCTGTCAATGAGCAAACATACAAAATCATCAAAGTATCAAAGATTTTTTTTTTTACGCTAGGTTCAAAGCAGTGTGTATGTTCTCCCCGTGTGTGGGTTCTCTGGGTACTGTGGTTACCTCCCACACACCAAAAACACTGATGTTCTATATTCTAGCATGTTAATGGGCAGTTTATATCTGAAATCCTATGGGGGATATCTATCAAAACCGGTCCAGACGAAAAGTTGCTGAGTTGCCCATAGTAACCAATCAGATCGCTTCTTTCATTTTTGAAAAGGCCTCTGAGAAATGAAAGAAGCGATCTGATTGGTTGCTATGGGCAACTCAGCAACTTTTCCTCTGGACAGGTTTTGTTAAATCTCCCCCCTTATTCTAACAATGGATCTATTTCCATCTCGGCTTTTCTATCAGCCTCCATTCTCCTGGGGAGGTTTTCTGCTACAATTAGGACACATTTCTTGCCAAAATTTCTAAAAATGTGTTCTATACATCTGAATGGGGTTGGGCATGGACTTCTGTAAATCTCATTCAGAAAACAGTCACAGAAAATTCTGCAACAAATCTGTCCACCCTTAGGGTGCGTTCACACGAGCGGATTTTTTTGTGGGTTTTCCACTACGTATTTGAAAGAGGGAGAAGAGCCGAGAAGAACCCGCCCACTTTCAAATACGCAGCGGAAAACCCGCACAAAAATCCGCTCGTGTGAACGTACCCTTAGAGTCCTATTACACAGAGTGATATCCGCCTGTTCAATTTCACACCCACAAAGCGGCTGCCAAAGCAGGGGTCTAATGGCATCAACTAAAAGCTTCTGAGAGCCCTATGATGCCGTCAGTCTGGATGATTATACCCATGGTCAAACCAGAATTTTTGTCCCAACCAAAGTGCTTCCACCTGTTGCAAAACTTCAACTCCCAGCATGCCCGGACAGATCAGGGCATGCTGGGAGAGTAAGTTTTACAATAGCTGGAGGCACATTGGTTAGAAAACAGCGGTTTGATGCATTTCATGGCATAGATGTTAAAGTTTAACAACAGCGTGTTACTAGGTTGCAAGAAAATTACCATTTGGGACACTGTGATACATCAGATGGAATTCCCCTTCAAGCATGACAAGGGTTTGTGGCTCAATCGTGCTGCAGTTGTGCTCCGGTAAAGGGAGCCCCATCAGTAAGTCCGTCGGAACGAGGGGATGTGAGCGGAGAAAATTATTTTTTTTTATCTCCGCTCAACTCCTGTAAAATACTAGATACCCAACAGACTCCATACAAGTCAATGGGATCCGTTAGGATCCAGTTGAGTCATTTTGTGTCTGTTCTGCAAGAAAAAATAAATAAAATAGAACCGAAAGGACCCAGAACAAGATGGGGCATAACAGTAGTATATACCGTATTTTTCGTCCTATAGGACGCACCGGCGTATAAGTCGCACCCAATTTATAGGTGTAAAATCTAAAAAAATAAAGATTTTGAACCCAATAGTGGTCTTCAACCTCCGGACCTCCAGATGTTGCAAAACTACAACTCCCAGCATGCCCGGACAGCCAACGGCTCCGCAGATTGAAGACCACTGCATAGGAGGTAATACTCACGTGTCCCCGTTGCTCAGGACCCGTCACCGCTGCCCTGGATGTCGCTCCATCGCTGTCGCCGTGTCCCCGTCGCTCCGGAACGTCTCTGCTGCCGGCCGGGTATCCTCGCTCTCCGTTGCCGCCATCACGTCGTTACGCACGCCGACGCACGTACGCGACGACGTGATGACGAGGAAGGAGAGCGCCGGCCATACAGGGGATCCCTGAACGGAGAAGACACCGAGGAGACAGGTAAGGTCCCTCCCGGTGTCCTGTAAGCACTAACCCGGCTATTCAGTTGGGCTGTTCGGGACTGCCGCGGTGAAATCGCGTCGGTCCCGAACAGCCAGACTGAACAGCCGGGTTAGTGTCACTTTCCCTTCAGACGCGGCGGTCAGCTTTGATCGCCGCGTCTGAAGGGTTAATACAGGGCATCACCGTGATCGGTGATGTCCTGTATTAGCCGCGGGTCATGGCCGTTGATGGCCACAGGGACCGCCGCGATAGGGGTGTATTTGCCGTATAAGACGCACCGACTTTTTCCCCCCAGTTTTGGGGAAGAAAAAGTGCGTCTTATACGGCGAAAAATACGGTACTTTTCCTTAGCTAGTTGAAAATGTTTTGTTTTCTATTGTTCATTTCCCCCCCCCCCCCCCCTAACAAAAACAAATAAAATAGTATTACATGTCGAGCTTTAAAACCAGATTTAGGATTCCTCATGAAGAATTCAATTTCTAAACTCAGTTTTTTGTTTATTATAAATACGTTTTTGCTAGGGATTTTTGTTTGTTTTTAAAATGCCCGCTCTGCTAGGTTGTGTGTGTGTATAATATACGTGTGTCTCTTCAGATATTTTGTTATACCATGCCAGAAGAAGATGTTCACACGCCTGGAGCGTCCGCATGGAAAATCTCTGTGCGGACATTCCGCAGACTGCGGGCGCTGGCTAATATGCTGGCGCTAAGACCGCACGGGAATGCGCCATCTCATAGACAGCAATGCATGCTGTGCAGATTCCACAGAAAGAATGAACAGGGTCACTCTTTCTCCGGACATGGAAATCAGAATTTCCGTGCCAGAAACATCTGGCACAGAAATTCCGCCGTGTGCACAGCGCAGCAGAATCCCGTTGAATACAATGGGAACATGGCCTTAGGCGTCTTTCACATCACCTCGTTCTCTGTGTCAGTCTAAATTACAGGACTAGGGATCGACCGATTATCGGTATGGACGATATTATCGGCCGATAATCACGATTTTGGGCATTATCGGTATCGGCAATTACCTTGCCGATAAGCCGATAATGCCCCGCCCCCCCGCAACACCCCCACCGCACCGCGAGCGCCCACCCCCCGACCCGCCGCACCGCGACCGCCCCCCCCAACCCACCGCACCGCGTCGCACCCCCTACCGTAGTGCTGGGCGGTATATCGGTATTAACCGGATACCTGTTTTTTCTTCTCCCACGGTATGGATTTTTGCCCATACCGCTATACCAGTCGGGCCCCTCCCCCACTCTCCCAGTCAATAAAAAAAAATTAAACTTACCCGTAATGGGGGTGGTCCGGGCCATTCACCCTTCCTGAAGTGTCCGGCGGCATTCCGGGTGGAGGGTGAACCGGTCCGGGCTGTCCTTCTCCGGGGGTCCTCTTCTCCACTCCGGGCAGGCTCCGGCCTAGTACGCTGCATAGACGCCGCTACGCCGTGACGTCAGGCGCGTCGCTGCGCAGCGGCATCTATGCAGCGTTACTAGGCCGGAGCCTGCCCGGAGTGGAGAAGAGGACCCCCGGAGAAGAAGGACAGCCCGGACCGGTTCACCCTCCACCCGGAATGACGCCGGACACTACAGGAAGGATGGATGGCCCGGACCACCCTCCCCGGACGATCCCTGCAGCAACTGGGAAGGTGAGTCAGGGTTCTGGGATGGACAGGGGTCTGTAGAATATACTATACCTACAGTAGGCCCTCCAGCTGTTGCAAAACTACAACTCCCAGCATGCCCGGACAGCCAACGGCTGTCCGGGCATGCTGGGAGTAGTAGTTTTGCAACAGCTGGAGGCACCCCTAGGCGTGGTGCGGCGCGGGGAGCGGTGGCGGTGATAGGTCTCAGGACCCCCGGACAGGCAGGGGGAGAGAAGCGGGTGGCGGCGGCGGCGGCCTATGGCACCGCAAAAGCCACTGCAGTGCATTGATATAAAGCGCCCGCTTTAAATCAATGATCTGCAGCGGTGTCGCAAGGGGATAAATAGCCGATAACTTATACCGGAATATCGGTATAAGTTATCGGCTATCGGCCCTAACCTCCACCAATTATCGGTATCGGCCCTAAAAAAACGATATGGGTCAATCCCTATACAGGACTTTAGCAAAAAAAAAAGTAATATTTTCTCCACTAAAACAACCGACACCTGACCCAATGGACCACACTGAATGTCAATGGGACCTGTCGAGATCCGGCAATATCCGTTGTGCCCCGACCCATTCCGGGTCCATTCAGCCCAAAAAAAGAAAAAAATAGGGCAGAATGGATATCGAGCAGAATGAAGCACAATGCTAATGTGAACTTAGCCTAAGCCGGTGTGAATGCTCGCAGTGTAACATCTGATTTAGGGTCTATCCACACATACAGTCTCCTGTGCGTGTTTGATGCTGTACTTTTGAAGCTGTGTTCAGTCATTTAGTTTACATTGAAATCTGCCGAATAAAATCTGCAGCTTCAAATCCTGCGCATCAAATATGCGCAGGATACTGTTGCACATCAAACAGGTGCAGGATACTGTACGCGTGAATACACTCTTAGGGTGGGACCACACATAACAGATCCACAGAGTATTTTACGCTGCAGATCCGCCGATGACTGACCCTAGAGTGTGCCTGCATTGTCTGCTCGTAGCAGCAATATGCCGCTACGAGCAGACACACAGGGACGGCGCTTAGTGTACTCACAGACACAGAAAAGGATTGCAGTATCACATGTTTTGCTATACACATGTTTATTCCCTTTGTGTGTATTGGAACTAAACCAAAAAAGGAGGAAAAAAAGTGGACATAATGTCACACTAAACTCTAAAAATGGGCAAAATGGGCAGAATTATTGGCACCCTTTTAAAAATGTGGAAAAATAAGATTGTTTCAAGCATGTGATTCTCCTTCAAACTCCCCTGGGGTAAGTAACAGGTGTGGGCAATATAAAAATCACACCTGAAAAAGATAAAAAGGAGAGAAGTTCACTAAGTCTTTGCATTGTGTGTCTGTATGTGCCACACTAAGCATGGACAACAGAAAGAGGAGAAGAGAACTGTCTGAGGACTTGAGAACCAAAATTGTGGAAAAATAGCAACAATCTCAAGGTTACAAGTCCATCTCCAGAGATCTAGATTTGCCTTTGTCCACAGTGCGCAACATTATCAAGAAATGTGCAACCCATGGCACTGTAGCTAATCTCCCTGGGCAAGGACGGAAGAGAAAAACTGATGAAAGGTGTCAATGCAGGATAGTCCGGATGGTGGATAAGCAGCCCCAAACAAGTTCCAAAGATATTCAAGCTGTCCTACAGGCTCAGGGATCATCAGTCTCAGAGCAAACTATCCATCGACATTTAAATGAAATGAAACGTTATGGCAGGAGACCCAGGAGGACCCCACTGCTGACACAGAGACATAAAAAAGCAAGACTAAATTTTGCCAAAATAAACTTGAGTTAGCCAAAATCCTTCTGGGAAAACATCTTGTAGACAGAGGAGACCAAGATAGAGCTTTTTGGCAAAGCACATCATTCTACTCTTTACCGAAAACGGAATGAGGCCGACAAAGAAAAGAACACAGTACCTACAGGGAAATATGGTGAAGGTTCAATTATGTTTTGGGGATGTTTTGCTGCCTCTGGTGGATTTTGTTTTTGCTGCCCCAAATGGATTTTGTGTCGCACTGTACAGCCCAGGGTCAGAAAGCTGGGTTTGCGTACGAGATCTTGGGTCTTCCAGCAGGACAATGACCCCAAACATATGTCAAAAAGCCCCAGAAATGGATGGCAACAAAGGGCTGGAGAGTTCTGAAGTGGCAACAATGAGTCCAGATCTAAATCCCATTGAACACCTGTGGAGAGATCTTAAAATTGCTTTTGGGAAAAGGTGCCTTCCAATAAGAGAGACCTGGAGCAGTTTGTAAAGGAAGAGTGGTCCAACATTCCGGCTGAGAGGTGTAAGAAGCTTATTGATGGTTATAGGAAGCGACTAATTTCAGTTATTTTTCCAAAGGGTTTTTTGGAGTTTGGGGACATTATGTCCAATTTGCTTTCTTTTTCCTCCCTTTTTTTGGTTTAGTTCCAATACACACAAAGGGAATAAGCATGTGTATAGAAAAACATGTGTTACTGCAATCATTTTCTGTGAGAAATACTTCATTTTCGTAAACAATTTCAGGGGTGCCAACATTTACGGCCATGATTGTAGCACGATGGCCTTGCACACTGCGACTTGAGGGTCCCTGTAGCGGCGAATTTCTGCTATGAGCAGACAACACAGGCACAGCAGTCGGTCATCGGCGGATCCGCCGCATAAAATACGCTGCGGATCCGTTACGTGTGACCCTACCCTTAAAAGGTTTATCTGCAAGACTGCTATTTGGTCTCTTTCTCTCTGGGAGCAATAATACAATGTTACCAACACCCTCATCCTGAAGTTGCATGACATCTTGACCTAGGCCCCTTTCACACTACTGTAATCCTCCTGTAAAACCTCTGTCACCAAATAACGGATGTTTTTTTTATTTATTTATTTATTTATTTTTTTAACATCATCTGGTTCCCATTGACTTCAATGTTAAATTTTAAAGTGGTACTCTGGTGGAAAACTTTTTTTTGTTTTGTTTTGTTAATCAACTGGTGCCAGAAAGTTAAACAGATTTGTAAATTACTTCTATTAAAAAAATCTTAATCCTTCTAATACTTATTAGCTGCTGAATACTACAGAGGAAATTATTTTCTTTTTGGAACAAAGAGCTCTCTGCTGACAAAATTACCACAGTGCTCTCTGCTGACATCACGAGCACAGTGCTCTCTGCTGACATTTCTGTCCCTTTTAAGAACTCTCCAGAGTAGAAGAAAATCCCCATAGCAAACATATGCTGCTCTGGACAGTTCCTAAAATGGACAGAGATGTCAGCAGAGAGCACTGTGGTCATGATGTCAGCAGACAGCTGTGTTCAAAAATGAAAAAAATTGCCTCTGTAGTATTCAGCAGCTAATAAGTACTGGAAGGATAAACAATTGTTAATAGAAATCATTTACTAATCTGTTTAACTTTCTGGCAACAGTTGATTAAAAAAAAAAAAACGTTTTCCATCGGAGTATCCCTTTAACATCTGTTTTTTCACCATTTTTTTGCGGGATTAAAAATTAGTGCATGCACCGTCTTTTGTGCCGGCAAAAATAACTGACATTAGTAAAAACGGACACAACTGATGCAAAAGGATGTTTAAAAAATATCCCATTGACATGAATGGGATTTTTTGACGGCCGTTTTCAGGACTAACCAAAGTTTTTTACAGGATGATACCTGTACAGCGATCTCTCAACATACGATGGTAATTCGTTCCAAATGAACCATCATTACTTGAATCCATCGTATGTTGAGGGATCCGTGCAATAATAATCTAGAAAGTTATGCTCACGTGTCCCCGCCGCTCCGGACCGTCACCGCTGCCCTGGATCGTCGCTGTCATCACGTTGCTGCGCACGCTGCTCCTATTGGATGACGGGACGGCGTGCGCGGCGACATAATGACAATGAAGGAGAGCGACGGCCATGCAGCGGAGCATGAAGAGGACGGTCCGGAGCAGCGGGGACAGGTGAGCGACACCGGAGCACACGGGGCACATTAATCGGCTATTTGGCGGCAGATCAAGCAGTCTGCGCTGTCGGATAACAGTTTATGCGATGGCCCCGACATAGAAAAGCATTGTATGTTGAAATTAGAGATGAGCGAACTTACAGTAAATTCAAATCGTCACAAACTTCTCGGCTCGGCAGTTGATGTCTTATCCTGCATAAATTAGTTCAGCTTTCCGGTGCTCCGGTGGGCTGGAAAAGGTGGATACAGTCCTAAGAAAGAGTCTCCTAGGACTGTATCCACCTTTTCCAGGCCACGGGAGCACCTGAAAGCTGAACTAATTTATGCAAGAAAAGTCATCAACTGCCGAGCCGAGAAGTTTGTGACGAATCAAATTTACTGTAAGTTCGCTCATCTCTAGTTGAAATGATTGTATTTCGGGGCCATCGTAGGTCGGGGGATCACTATAGTGTGAAAGGGGCCGTATTCAACAAACTGAGAATAAAGTCCAGTGGTTTCTAAACTGTTGACCTCAGAATAGTGCAAAACTACAACTCCCAGCATGCCAGGACAGCCGTTGGCTGTCCGGGCTTGCTGAGAGTGGTAGTTTTGCACCATTTGGATAGACGCTGCAACAAACATTATATGATAACTATGGACAGCACCAACCCAAGGCTGGTTTTATATATATATATATATATATATATATATATATATATATATATAGATAGATAGATATAGATATAGATACACAGGGCTCAAGTCCTGCAGGAACTCTCATGGGAACGGAGTTCCTGCACTTTTTCCACAGCAGGAACGCAGTTCCCATTAGCAGGAGTCCTGCAGGACCAGCCCTTAAAGATTTACTCCGCCCCTAGACATGTCATCCCCTATCCAAAGGATAGGGGATAAGATGTCTGATCGCTGGAGACCCCCTGCAATCTTTGCTGCGGCACCCCATACATCCGGCGCACGGAGCGAACTTCGTTCCGTGCCGGATGACTGGTGATGCAGGGCAGAGGCTCATAACGTCACAGTAATGCCCCCTAAATGCAAGTCTATAGGAGGGGGCGTGACGGCCATCTCGCCCCCCTCCCATAGACTTGCATTGAGGGGCCGTGTACTGTGACGTCATGAGCCTCTGGTGCTGCACCCAACGCTCTAAACCAGTGGTCTCCAACCTGCGGACCTCCAGATGTTGCAAAACTACAACTCCCAGCATGCCCGGACAGCCAACGGCTGTCCGGGCATGCTGGGAGTTGTAGTTTTGCAACATCTGGAGGTCCGCAGGTTGGAGACCACTGCTCTAAACGAACGTCGTCAGCAGCAGGGAGAACGTGGGGGTCCCCAGCGGCGGGACCCCCAGGATCAGACATCTTATACCCTATCCTTTGGATAGGGTATAAGATGCCTAGTACCCCTTTAAGTGGAAACCTAGGGTGAGTTCCCACACTTTTTTCCCCAGGACTTGACCCCTGTGTGTATATATATAGATATATATATATACACACACTAGAGGCAGGCTTCCAGCCACTACAAGGCCTCTGGTCTTCAGTAACACATCATGCACCAGCCATTATCTTCTGCAGATATTCTTCATGACATCAGATGATCATTGCCTGACATCAACCTGCTATGGCTGCTGTAGAGGAAGAGGAGGAAGGAAGAAGAGGAGGAAGGAAGGAGAGGAGGGATGTACCACAACACACATAATGCAGTATCCATACACTGACCCCCAGCTGGTGGGCCAGGAAGGGGTTAATCTGATGCATCCAATGAGATCTCAGGCCTGCTGCATCTCTGCAAACACTCAGCTAGAACAACAAAGCCTGCAGACCCGGAGACCACAACACCTACTGTGCGGATCTGGGGAGGGATCGGGGATCGGTGGAGGATCCATAGGACACTTAACTGTTACCCGAGGATAATCGTCCCTTCTTTTCATGCAAAGGCAGCTGTTCATTGCCGGGCGAGGAGGGAGAGAGCGGAGGGAGGTCTGGGGAGGAGGGGGAGGCTGAGCAGAGAGAGAGAGAAAGGAGACACATATCATCCAGTGCACAGAGGAGGGGACAGGCTTACCCAGCGTGTGACGGCCTCAGCACTGATGCCCCCGGCGTGCCCACCCCTTGTCCGAGCCGCGTATCCGCCCGTCAGGTCCCAGCAGTCACCTCCTGACCATGTCAACTTTACAACCCAGCAGCGCTAACAAAGTGCGGCGGACATGTGAGGCTGTGCGGGCGGCAGGAAGGATGCAGCCTCTAGTGGCCAAGATGCGCAACTGCAGGGGTGGGTTTTCATCCTGAGTGTGGGAACTCTGCGCTGTGTGCGGGATTTACTAATGGGAACTATTGGATCGGTTACTGTGTGATGTGTGTATAGTGTGATGTGTAATGTGTATAGTGTGATGTGTAATGTGTATAGTGTGTAATGTGTATAGTGTGATGTGTGTATAGTGTAATGTGTATAGTGTGATGTGTGTATAGTGTAATGTGTATAGTGTGAGATGTGTATAGTGTGATGTGTGTATAGTGTGATGTGTGTATAGTGTAATGTGTATAGTGTGATGTGTAATGTGTATAGTGTGAGATGTGTATAGTGTGATGTGTGTATAGTGTGATGTGTGTATAGTGTGATGTGTGTATAGTGTGATGTGTGTATAGTGTGTGATGTGTGTATAGTGTGATGTGTAATGTGTATAGTGTGATGTGTGTATAGTGTGTGATGTGTGTATAGTGTGATGTGTGTATAGTGTGATGTGTGTATAGTGTGTGATGTGTGTATAGTGTGATGTGTGTATAGTGTCATGTGTGTATAGTGTGATGTGTGTATAGTGAGATGTGTATAGTGAGAGGTGTATAGTGTGATGTGTGTATAGTGTGATGTGTAATGTGTATAGTGTGAGATGTGTATAGTGTGATGTGTGTATAGTGTGATGTGTGTATAGTGTGTGATGTGTGTATAGTGTGTGATGTGTGTATAGTGTGTGATGTGTGTATAGTGTGATGTGTGTATAGTGTGTGATGTGTGTATAGTGTGATGTGTATAGTGTGAGATGTGTATAGTGTGATGTGATGTGTATAGTGTGATATGTGTATAGTGTGATGTGTGTATAGTGTGATGTGATGTGTATAGTGTGATATGTGTATAGTGTGATGTGTGTATAGTGTGATGTGATGTGTATAGTGTGATGTGTATAGTGTGATATGTGTATAGTGTGATGTGTGTATAGTGTGATGTGTGTATAGTGTGATGTGATGTGTATAGTGTGATATGTGTATAGTGTGATGTGTGTATAGTGTGATGTGATGTGTATAGTGTGATATGTGTATAGTGTGATGTGTGTATAGTGTGATGTGATGTGTATAGTGTGATATGTGTATAGTGTGATGTGTGTATAGTGTGATGTGTGTATAGTGTGATGTGATGTGTATAGTGTGATATGTGTATAGTGTGATGTGTGTATAGTGTGATGTGATGTGTATAGTGTGATGTGTATAGTGTGATATGTGTATAGTGTGATGTGTGTATAGTGTGATGTGTGTATAGTGTGATGTGATGTGTATAGTGTGATATGTGTATAGTGTGATGTGTGTATAGTGTGATGTGATGTGTATAGTGTGATATGTGTATAGTGTGATGTGTGTATAGTGTGATGTGATGTGTATAGTGTGATATGTGTATAGTGTGATGTGTGTATAGTGTGATGTGTATAGTGTGATGTGTGTATAGTGTGATGTGTAATGTGTATAGTGTGAGATGTGTATAGTGTGAGATGTGTATAGTGTGATGTGTGTATAGTGTGATGTGTGTATAGTGTAATGTGTATAGTGTGTGATGTGTGTATAGTGTGATGTGTATAGTGTGAGATGTGTATAGTGTGATGTGATGTGTATAGTGTGATATGTGTATAGTGTGATGTGTGTATAGTGTGATGTGATGTGTATAGTGTGATATGTGTATAGTGTGATGTGTGTATAGTGTGATGTGTGTATAGTGTGATGTGTGTATAGTGTGTGATGTGTGTATAGTGTGTGATGTGTGTATAGTGTGATGTGTATAGTGTGAGATGTGTATAGTGTGATGTGATGTGTATAGTGTGATATGTGTATAGTGTGATGTGTGTATAGTGTGATGTGATGTGTATAGTGTGATATGTGTATAGTGTGATGTGTGTATAGTGTGATGTGATGTGTATAGTGTGATGTGTGTATAGTGTGATGTGATGTGTATAGTGTGATATGTGTATAGTGTGATGTGTGTATAGTGTGATGTGTGTATAGTGTGATGTGATGTGTATAGTGTGATATGTGTATAGTGTGATGTGTGTATAGTGTGATGTGATGTGTATAGTGTGATATGTGTATAGTGTGATGTGTGTATAGTGTGATGTGATGTGTATAGTGTGATGTGATGTGTATAGTGTGATGTGTGTATAGTGTGATGTGTATAGTGTGATGTGTGTATAGTGTGATGTGTAATGTGTATAGTGTGAGATGTGTATAGTGTGAGATGTGTATAGTGTGATGTGTGTATAGTGTGATGTGTGTATAGTGTGATGTGTGTATAGTGTGATGTGTATAGTGAGATGTGTATAGTGTATAGTGAGAGGTGTGATGTGTGTATAGTGAGAGATGTGATGTGTGTATAGTGTGAGATGTGTATAGTGTGGTGTGTATAGTGTGAGGTGTGTATAGTGTGATGTGTGTATAGGGAGAGGTGTGAGATGTGTATAGTGTGATGTGTGTATAGTGAGAGGTGTGATGTGTGTATAGTGTGAGATGTGTATAGTGTGATGTGTGTATAGTGTGATGTGTGTATAGTGTGGTGTGTATAGTGTGATGTGTGTATAGTGAGATGTGTGTATAGTGTGATGTGTGTATAGTGTGAGATGTGTATAGTGTGATGTGTGTATAGTGAGAGGTGTAATGTGTGTATAGTGTGATGTGTGTATGGTGAGAGGTGTAATGTGTGTGTATAGTGTGAGATGTGTGTATAGTGTGATGTGTGTATAGTGTGAGATGTGTATAGTGTGAGATGTGTATAGTGAGAGGTGTATAGTGTGATGTGTGTATAGTGAGATGTGTATAGTGTGATGTGTGTATAGTGTGAGATGTGTATAGTGTGAGATGTGTATAGTGTGATGTGTATAGTGTGATGTGTGTATAGTGAGATGTGTATAGTGTGATGTGTGTATAGTGAGATGTGTATAGTGTGATGTGTGTATAGTGTGATGTGTGTATAGTGAGAGGTGTATAGTGTGATGTGTGTATAGTGTGATGGGTGTATAGTGAGAGGTGTATAGTGTGATGTGTGTATAGTGAGATGTGTGATGTGTGTATAGTGAGATGTGTATAGTGTGATGTGTGTATAGTGAGAGGTGTATAGTGAGATGTGTGTATAGTGAGATGTGTATAGTGTGATGTGTGTATAGTGAGAGGTGTGATGTGTAATGTGTGTATAGTGTGAGATGTGTATAGTATGATGGGTGTATAGTGAGAGGTGTATAGTGTGATGTGTATAGTGTGAGATGTGTTGTACAATGTATAGTGGGAGATTTCTACAGTGTGAGATGTGTCTAATGCGAACAGTATATTGTGTGAGATGTGTATAGTGTGACATGTACAGTGTATAGTGTGAGGTGTGTACAGTATATAGTATGACATGTGTACAGTGTATAGTGTGAGGTGTGTACAGTATATAGTATGACATGTGTACAGTGTATAGTGTGACGTGTATAGTGTGAGGTGTGTACAGTATATAGTATGACATGTGTACAGTGTATAGTGTGAGGTGTGTACAGTATATAGTATGACATGTGTACAGTGTATAGTGTGACGTGTATAGTGTGAGGTGTGTACAGTATATAGTATGACATGTGTACAGTGTATAGTGTGACGTGTATAGTGTGAGGTGTGTACAGTATATAGTATGACATGTGTACAGTGTTTACCAACAGAAATATTTGTATCAGTTACTGTGTGAGATGTGTTCAGTTTATAGCGTGAGATATATATTGTGTGAGCAGTATATAGTGTGAGATGTTAGGTTTGTGATCACATGACCCAGTTACAGTAATGAACAGTGGCTGCAGCTGTGATGGAATAATAAAGTGTGTTGATAATAATAGAGTGTCCATTACTGTATGAGACACATATACACTGATATATCTGCTTATTCATAAAAACATTGTATCTGAAAAACAAACAAGTCATTATTTACAATAAATTGAAAGAACAGGGATAAAATACAGCAACATTAAAGGGGTACTCCAGTGGAAAACTGTTTTTTTTTTTGTTTGTTTTTTATCAACTGGCGCCAGAAAGTTAAACAGATTTGTAAATTACTTCTATTTAAAAATCTTAATTCTTCCAGTACTTATCAGCTGCTGTATACTACAGAGGAAGTTGTGTAGTTCTTTCCGGTCTGACCACAGTGCTCTCTGCTGACACCTCTGTCCATATCAGGAACTGTCCAGAGTAAGAGCAAATCCCCATAGCAAACCTCTCCTGCTCTGGACAGTTCCTGACACAGACAGAGGTGTCAGCAGAGAGCACTGTGGTCAGACTGGAAAGAACTACACAACTTCCTGCGGAGCCTACACAAGGGATACACATGTGACCCACAGTCATATCCAACACTGGGTTCACTCAGGCTTAATATAGTTGCATTTTTGCATCCATATTACCCCCCCCCCCCCCCTTTCCCCAAGTGTCACCCTGACTGCAGGTCTGATGACCCCATGTGACAGCTGTCATTTCAGACCATCAGACCCTTGGTCAGACAGGGTCTTGGGTCCCTAATGCAATTACACTGCTCAAAAAAATAAAGGGAACAGTAAGATAACACATCCTAGATCTGAATGAACTAATCGTATGAAATACTTTCGTCTTTACATAGTTGAATGCGCTGACAACAAAATCACCAAAAATTATCAATGGAAATCAAATTTATCAACCCATGGAGATCTGGATATGGAGTCACACTCAAAATCACAGTGGAAAACCGCACTACAGGCTGATCCAACTTTATGTAATGTCCTTAAAACAAGTCACAATGAGGCTCAGTAGGGTGTGTGGCCTCCACATGCCCGTATGACCTCCCTACAACGTCTGGGCATTCTCCTGATGAGGTGGCAGATGGTCTCCTGAGGGATGTCCTCCCAGACCTGGACTAAAGCATCCGCCAACCCCTGGACAGTCTGTGGTGGATGGAGCGAGACATGATGTCCCAGATGTGCTTAATCGGATTCAGGTCTGGGGAATGGACGGGCCAGTCCATAGCATCAATGCCTTCCTCTTGCAGGAACTGCTGACACACTCCAGCCACATGAGGTCTAGCATTGTCTTGCAATAGGAGGAACCCAGGGCCAACTGCACCAGCATATGGTCTCACAAGAGGTCTGAGGATCTCATCTCGGTACCTAATGGCAGTCAGGCTACCTCTGGCAAGCACATGGAGGGTTGTGCGGCCCACAAAGAAATGCCACCCCAGACCATTACTGACCCACCGCCAAACTGGTCATGCTTGTGGATGTTACAGGCAGCAGAACGTTCTCCATGGCGTCTCCAGACTCTGTCACGTCTGCCACATGTTCTCAGTGTGAACCTGCTTTCATCTGTTAGGAGCACAGGACACCAGTGACGAATTTGCCAATCTTGGTGTTCTCTGGCAAATGCCAAATGTCCTGCACGGTGTTGGGCTGTAAGCACAACCCCCCCCCCCCCCTGTGGACGTCGGGCCCTCATACCACATTGATGGAGTCTGTTTGAGTGGCCACATGCACATTTGTGGCCTGATGGAGGTCATTTTGCAGGGCTCTGGCAGTGCTCTTCCTGCTGCTCCTTGCACAAAGGCGGAGGTAGCGGTCCTGCTGCTGGGTTGTTGCCCTCCTACGGCCTCCTCCACGTCTCCTGATGTACTGGCCTGTCTCCTGGTAGCGCCTCCATGCTCTGGACACTACGCTGACAGATACAGCAAACCTTCTTGCCACAGCTCGCATTGATGTGCCATCCTGGATGAGCTGCACTACCTGAGCCACTTCTGTGGTTGTAGACCCCGTCTCATACTACCACTAGAGTGAAAGCACCGCCAGCATTCAAAAGTGACCAAAACATCAGCCAGGAAACATAGGAACTGAGAAGTGGTCTGTGGTCACAGTGGACAGTGGGATTTCACAGAAGTGTTATTGACTCGGAGTTACATTGTGTTGTTAAGTGTTCCCTTCATGTTTTTTGAGCAGTGTATATTAAGGGGGTTATCCAGCTTACGAAAAATGTATCCCCTATCCAAAGTGTCAGATCATGGGGGGGGGGGGGGTCGTCTGACTGCTGCCCCCCACCCCCCTCCCGCGATTTTCTTCCGTGGCCCCTGGCTTTCCTCCTGCACGGATTGGGGGTAAGTACGCGCCCTCCATTCCTCTCTATGGGGGAGTAGAAGTGCTGTAAGTGCTGTACCAGCTGTCGGACCTTCCCCGGCGATCTGACACTTGTCCCTAATCCTTTCACAATTTCCTGTATGGGGCCTGCTCTCGCCACTTTACTTACCAGTCCCCTGAGCATTCCGGCCCCAAAGGCCCAAAGGTGAGTAGAGAGTCGAGAGCCCGGGCCCCGTACATGACATCTCTGGGGGGGTCCCAGCAGTCAGACTACATCTTTATCTGTGCCTCAGATTCCAGAATGTAGGTAGGAGCGTAGCTATAGGGCAGTGTTTCTTAAACAGGGTGCCTCCAGCTGTTGCAAAACTACAACTCCCAGCATGCCCAGACAGCCTTTGGCTGTCTGGGCATGCTGGGAGTTGTAGTTTAGCAACAGCTGGAGGCAGCCTGCTTAAAGGGGTACTCCGGTGGAAAACATTATTATAATTTTTTTCTCAATTCAACTGGTGCCAGAAAGTTATACAGATTTGTAATTCACTTCTATAAAAAAAATCGTAATCCTTCCAGTACTTATCAGCTGCTGTATTCTAGGGAGAAAGTTCTTTTCTGTCTGACCACAGTGCTTTCTGCTGAAACCTCTGTCCATGTCAGGAACTGTCCAGAGTAGGAGAAAATCCCCATAGCAAACCTCTCCTGCTCTTGACAGTTCCTGATATGGACAGAGGTGTCAGCAGAGAGCACTGTGGTCAGACAGAAAAGAGCAACTCAACTTCCTCTGAAGTATACAGCAGCTGATAAGTACTGGAAGGATTATGATTTTTTTAATAGAAGTAATTAACAAAACTGTTTAACTTTCTGGTGTTATCCAGGAAAAAAACGTTTTTTTTTATAAATCAACTGGCTCCAGAAAGTTAAACAGATTTGTAAATTACTTCTATTAAAAAATCTTAATCCTTTCAGTACTTATGAGCTTCTGAAGTTAAGGTTGTTCTTTTCTGTCTCTGCTCGTGACACGTGTCTCAGGAACCGCCCAGTTTAGAAGCAAATCCCCATAGCAAACCTCTGCTAAATTGGGCGGTTCCTGAGACACGTGTCATCATAGAGCACTTAGACAGAAAAGAACAACCTTAACTTCAGAAGCTCATAAGTACTGAAAGGATTAAGATTTTTTAATAGAAGTAATTTACAAATCTGTTTAACTTTCTGGAGCCAGTTGATATATAAAAAAAAAAAAAAGTATTTTCCTGGAATACCCCTTTAATTTGAGAAAAAAAAATAATAATAATAAAAAAGAAATATATATATATATATATATATATATATATATATATTTAATGTGTGTGTGTGTGTGTGTGTGTGTTTTCCACTGGAGTACCCCTTTAAGAAAAAATGCTATAGGGTCTAAAGTCTGATACATGAGTGCCCTCTGCAACATAAGAAAATATCAATATTATAAATGGGACACTGTAGGTAGGGAAGTCCTGTTACAAAAGGAGAGAAGAGAACGTCAGCCCAGGATTAGTGGTTAGTGGTACAAAGGAATAAATCACAAACACAAGTCATAATATCTGTACTCTAAGGCTCTGTTCACACTGTGTTCAGCGCCAAAGCTCCTGGTGCATATGCCAAAGCGTTGCCATAGGTCAACCATTGTAGAAGCAGAACCATAAATAAAAACTTTATTATGGCTCAAGAGGTCCGAAATGCGTCAACAGTCGGTAATTGCATTCCACCGTTTGCTGTATTTTTTATATTTATGTATTTTTTTATATTTATATTTTTTATGAAGCTGCTGTAATAAAGTAATAAAACTTTTATTGGATGGAGTCCCTGTTTCTACTTTCACTTCCCGGTTTCCTTCACGCGGCTGGTAGCACATTGTGGTTGATCCGGACACGACGCTGCATACAGTGGCGGGCAGAAGATTTGAGAATGACACAAATATTTGGTTTGCACAAAGTTTACTGCTCCAGTTTTTATAGTCGTATTAAATGGGTACTCCAGTGGAAAACATTTTTTTTTAAATAAACTGATGCCAGAAAGTTATACAGATTTGTAAATTTCTTCCAGTACTTATCAGCTGCTGTATGCTCCAGAGGAAGTTGTGTAGTTCTTTCCAGTCTGACCACTTTGCTCTCTGCTGATACCTCTGTCTGTGCCAGGAACTGGCCAGTGCATGAGCAAATCCCCATAGAAAACCTCTCCTGCTCTGGACAGTTCCTGACATGGACATAGGTGGCAGCAGAGAGCACTGTGGTCAGACTGGAAAGAACTACACAATTTCCTGTGTAGTATACAGCAACTGAAGTACTGGAAGGATTAAGTTTTTTTTTTTTATAGAAGTAATTTACAAATCTAAAAAATATACAATGTAGCCCGGACCTTCTAGGTGAGTAAATGAAAATGGATATACGTGGATCGTGCTTCAATAATAATCAATATTTATTATAAAATATAAATAAGATTCAACACTTCTCACAGGGCCCTTGTGAGAAGAACATACATAATAAAAGGCAACCTAACAATGTATTTAGGCAATAGTGATTAAAACTATAATCCTGGCATAGGATAATAAAATAGAGTAAGATCTGTACCAAACAAATATGTTAAAGAGTTGCTCTTCTGGGTATTTAGGGTAGATATGTCCCTTTTAGATACAGTAGCAAACAGTCTGTAATATTAGAAATTGTTACCGGTCTGTAAATGGTAACTCAGGCGATGGGTGTTGTTCCCGCAATGGCTGAGTGTCCGTGGTGTGCACAGTCCTCTGTGCGGCGCTTCCAATTGTGAGCCTGGTCCAGTAGTATCTGAGCGCGGTGGCAGTCGCTGTCGGCTGAGGCGCTGGCAGGCGCCAAAGATCGCGATGATGTCCGGGGACTGCTGGCGCTGGCGTGCGCTGGAGTTGGTATTCCTCACCGCTTTGCTGACTGGTAAACAGGACCATGTACTGGAGGGCTGGAAGTTCACCTCGTGTTGCCGGCGTCTGACGTCAGCTGTAGTCAGAGCCGGGATGGCTACACCAGAATGGTTACACCGGAATGGATCTGAACTGCTGAACCGGGTAGGTAGCAGAGTAAGAGCGCTGATAATGGTACAGTTCATAAAGGATAACTGGCCATGAGGTTTGGGCACAGTTCTTCGAGGGTAATACTATGCCAGTAAATAACGACTAGACGCGTTTCAGGGTTGTATAATATAACCCTTTCCTCAGTAGTCATGATAGTTGCCATGAATCATCAGCTGTTTTATATAGGCACAGATCCCACCCCTTAACACATTGATAGATAAAAATAAAAAGCATAAATGGATTCGATGAATCGGTTCACCTAGAGAGCAATACTAAGTGTAAAGTGATGTATGAATTCTGTTGGAAAAGTATAACAATGCGTTTTCCCAAACAAATGTATTTTTTATAATAAAGAGAGATAAGAAATAAAAATAGAAATAAATCACAGACAGCGTGTTGGAAATAAATAGACAAATAAATAAAAAAGGAGGAATGGAATAAAATAAAATAAAACAAAACTAAAATAAAAATAGACATAAAAATAAATTAAATGAAAATACTGAAATAAAATGAAAATAATTATACTAATAGAAATAGAATAAAAATAAATGTAAATAAAAATAAAAAAAAATAAAAATAAGAATAAAAATAAAATAAAAATAAAATGTAAATAAAAAATTTCATTTTTCATTTTTTATTTACATTTTATTTTATTTAATTTTTATTTTATTTTTATTTTTATTCTTATTTTTATTTTTATTTATATTTATTTTTATTTTTATTCTATTTCTATTAGTATAATTATTTTAATTTTATTTCAGTATTTTCATTTAATTTTTTTTATTTTTGTTTTATTTTATTTTATTTTATTCCATTCCTCCTTTTTTTATTTATTTGTCTATTTATTTCCAACACGCTGTCTGTGATTTATTTCTATTTTTATTTCTTATCTCTCTTTATTAAAAAAAAATACATTTGTTTGGGAAAACGCATTGTTATACTTTTCCAACAGAATTCATACATCACTTTACACTTAGTATTGCTCTCTAGGTGAACCGATTCATCGAATCCATTTATGCTTTTTATTTTTATCTATCAATGTGTTAAGGGGTGGGATCTGTGCCTATATAAAACAACTGATGATTCATGGCAACTATCATGACTACTGAGGAAAGGGTTATATTATACAACCCTGAAACGCGTCTAGTCGTTATTTACTGGCATAGTATTACCCTCGAAGAACTGTGCCCAAACCTCATGGCCAGTTATCCTTTATGAACTGTACCATTATCAGCGCTCTTACTCTGCTACCTACCCGGTTCAGCAGTTCAGATCCATTCCGGTATAACCATCCTGGTGTAGCCATCCCGGCTCTGACTACAGCTGACGTCAGACGCCGGCAACACGAGGTGAACTTCCAGCCCTCCAGTACATGGTCCTGTTTACCAGTCAGCAAAGCGGTTAGGAATACCAACTCCAGCGCACGCCAGCGCCAGCAGTCCCCGGACATCATCGCGATCTTTGGCGCCTGCCAGCGCCTCAGCCATCAGCGACTGCCACCGCGCTCAGATACTACTGGACCAGGCTCACAATTGGAAGCGCCGCACAGAGGACTGTGCGCACCACGGACACTCAGCCATTGCGGGAACAACACCCATCGCCTGAGTTACCATTTACAGACCGGTAACAATTTCTAATATTACAGACTGTTTGATACTGTATCTAAAAGGGACATATCTACCCTAAATACCCAGAAGAGCAACTCTTTAACATATTTGTTTGGTACAGATCTTACTCTATTTTATTATCCTATGCCAGGATTATAGTTTTAATCACTATTGCCTAAATACATTGTTAGGTTGCCTTTTATTATGTATGTTCTTCTCACAAGGGCCCTGTGAGAAGTGTCGAATCTTATTTATATTTTATAATAAATATTGATTATTATTGAAGTACGATCCACGTATATCCATTTTCATTTACTCACCTAGAAGGTCCGGGCTACATTTTATATTTTTTTGGTTTTCCCTTTTTAGCAATTAAGGTATAGTTGCTTGCCCAGTTTGACCTCGGTGCGTATTAGTTGTGAGCTGCACATACCTATATAATTTTTTCTAATTTACAAATCTGTTTAACTTTCTCGCACCAGTTGATTTTTTTTTTTTTTTCATGAGACATTTAGATTACTTTTTATTATTAATTTTTTTGGGTATAGGAAGTGAACAAAAATCAGCAATTTTGAGCTTTTTTAAAACAAATGTAAATTTTTTTTCTTTTTTTTACGTTCACCATGCAGTTTTGCTAACATTCTATTTTAATAGTTCTGATATTTCAGTTTGTGGCGATATGAAATATATTAATGTTTTTTTTTTACTTTTTTTTGTTTACATTGCTTTATATGAAAAATGGGGGGTGATTTAAACTTTTATTAGGGGAGGGACTTATTAATATTTATTAACATTTGTTTTCACTATGTTTTAGTCACCATAGTGGCCTATTATATACAATATTTTGATTGCAAACACTGAGCAATGCAACTGATGAGTGTTATCGGCCCGAGCAGCACGGAGATGAATAGCGGATGGCAGGGAGACAAGTGAGAGACCTCCCACCGCCATGTCAGCTAAACAGTACTTCGCGATCGCATGGAAGAGTTTCTGAATAGCCCCCTATCTAACTGGAAATGCAGTTATAACACTTTTAGATGCCACAATAGACTTTGATTTTAGCATCTGAAGGGTAAATTTCAGATATGCTGGGAGTTTTGCAACAGCTTGAGGAACCCTGGTTGGTAAATACTGCAATGGCCAACCCTTCTCAGGAGGAATGCAGCCGTGTTTTTCTAATCCTGTACAACTTTTTTAATGATAACACACAAAAAACTAAAATACACAGCCAAGTGCTAGGAGCTATAGGGCAGTGTTTCCCAAACAAGATGCCTGCAAAACTACAACTCCTAGCCTTTAGCTGTCCGGGCATGCTGGGAGTTGTTGTTTTCCAGCAGCTGGAGGCACCTTGTTTGGGAAAAACTACCCTCTAACTACGCTCCTAGCATTTGGCTGTGTATTTTTTTGTGTGTGTGTTTTTAGTTTTTTGTGTGTTTTTTTTTTTTTGAGTACATGTCTGGGTGTTTAGATCAGTGGTCTCCAAACTGTGTCCTTCCAGCATGCACACCTTCTCCCTCCCCCATCCTTCCCTGCCTTGACTAATTGACTTATAGGGTTCAGTGCTGAAAGCTGTGCCCTATACATCAATCAGTAAAGGCAGGGAGGGTGGGGGAGGGAGGAGGCATGCATGCTGCAGCTAAGCTTAGCCTCTCTGGTGCTTCAGCTTTGAGCATGATAGCTGACAGATTCCCTATCTGTATAGGTGAAAAAGAAGGCTGTATAGGTAAAAAAAGAAGTAGATTGTTATAATGGGCACTAGGTTAGACGGTCATGAGAAAATGCTTGTGTGTACTACACATTCTCTTTTATAGAAGATAGACCAGAGAAAACCAGTTATGACTAAAGTTATTACATCAGAATTTGAGTTAGTATTTTACGGTGTCTTCATATGAAGGGTTTGAAGAGATAAGTGTCTGATCCGTGGTGGTGTAATCACAGGAACTCAGATATCAGGGGTCCCATGTGTCTCCTAGTTGAATGGAACGATGGTCGAACTTGCACATCGCTCCATTCCATTCTAAGGCCATGTTCACAGTCTAGGCAAGGAATGCAAGGACATTGGTGTCCCTAAAGACAGCAAAGTGTTCTGCATCAATTCCGTTGGAAGCATCATACTGTACAGTATTTATTTATATTCAAAAAGATCAATGTAATTGTTTATTAACAACGGCATATACTGTTCTGAACAACAGTAGGGCTCTTGAAAACTTCATCTAATCTTTTAGTTCTTGAACTAAAGGAACTTTTTTTATTTTATCTTTGTTGAACCTACAAATATAGAGATGTAAATTTTCATATTTAAAGAGGTAGAAGTGAAGTTGTAATATCATAGATAATCTGAAGACAGATACACAGCCTTGACTTTGCTATGGGGCCTTTGATTTCTAGTTGTACTCTTGGACAGTGTCCTGTGTTTGTCTTTGAAGTTAGTAGGAGTTTGGTGTTTACCAGTGAGGTTAGTGTTAGTGTGCTCTATGTGATTGAGGTTAGTAGAAGTTTGGTGTTTATCATTGAGGTTAGTGTTAGTGTGCTCTATGTGATTGAGGTTAGTAGAAGTTTGGTGTTTATCATTGAGGTTAGTGTTAGTGTGCTCTATGTGATTGAGGTTAGTAGAAGTTTGGTGTTTGTCTTTGAAGTTAGTAGAAGTTCTGTGTTTGTCTTTGAGGTTAATGTTAGTGTCAAAATGTATACTAACAACCTGTTAGTTTTTGAAATTATGCTGACAAGCAATTAGATCAATATACAAAACTGTGGATGTGCGGCCATGTCTGTTTTTTCTACCTGGATTCACATTGTGTATTCTATCCCCTCCTTTTTTGTTTTTTCCAGTTGGCCTGCACTCCGCCCCACCCCCTCAGCCCAACCCTATATAAGTAGCAGGTAGCTACACAAGGCCCTTTCATTTTCTAGCAGCCTCCCAGTTTGACTGGGAGCACATGGTAAGTGAGCTTTTACACCTTGTTCACACTGGTGTAGTGCTGTGCGGCATCCGTTGCTGCCGCGGTGCCGTGTCTATGGGGGGGTGCGGCCCGGAGACTGGTTTAAGTGGCATTGGTGCCGCTCTGCCAGTGGGTCGTTCAACCTGTGGGCACTGGTGTCGCGGTGGTGGTGGACGCCGCCCAGTGCTACGCCATTTTATGCTAGGGACGTTAGGGACCCACTCTTAATAGGTGGCCTTGACATGGCGAGTGGGCTTGTACCTTTTGATCAAAATGTATACTAACAACCTGTTAGTTTTTGAAATTATGCTGAGAAGCAATTAGATCATGTCTGGCCATGTCTGTTTTTTCTACCTGGATTCACATAGTGTTAGTGTGCTCTATGTGATTGAGGTTAGTAGGAGTTTGGTGTTTGTCTTTGAAGTTAGTAGAAGTTTGGTGTTTGTCATTGAGGTTAGTAGGAGTGTGCTCTTTGTTATTAAGGTTAGTAAGAGTTTAGCGTTTGGCATTGAGGTTAGTAGGAGTTTGGCATTTTTTATTGAAGTTAGTAGGAGTTTGGTGTTTTGTCATTGAAGTTAGTAGGAATTTGGTGTTTTGTCACTGAGGTTAGTAGGAGTTTGGTGTTTTGTCATTGAGGTTAGAAGGTGTTTAGCATTTGCTATTGAGGATAGTAGGAGTTTGGTGTTTGTCATTGAGGTCAGTAGGAGTTTGTTGTTTTGTCATTGAGGTTAGTAGTAGTGTGCTCTTTGTGATTGAGGTCAGTAGGAGTTTGGTGTTTTGTCATTGAGGTTAGTAGAAGTTTGGTGTTTGTCCTTGAGGTTAGTAGGAATTTGGTGTTTTGTCATGGAGGTTAGTAGGAGATTGGTGTTTGTCACTGAGGTTAGTAGTAGTGTGCTCTTTGTGATTGAGGTTAGTAAGAGTTTAGCGTTTGGCATTGAGGTTAGTAGGAGTTTGGTATTTGTCATTGAGGTTAGTAGGAGTTTTGTGTTTTGTCATTGAGGTTAGTAGGAGTTTTGTGTTTTGTCATTGAGGTTAGTAGGAGTTTAGTTTTTGTTATTGAGGTTAGTCGGAATTTGGTGTTTGTCATAGATGATAGTTGGAGTTTGGTGTTTGTCATTGAGGATAGTAGGAGTTTGTTGTTTTGTCATTGAGGTTAGTAGGAGTTTGGTATTTGTCATTGAGGATATTATGAGATGGTGTTTGTAATTGAGGTTAGTAGTAGTTTGCTCCTTGTGATTGAGGTTAGTAAGAGTTTAGTGTTTGGCATTGAGGTTAGTAGGAGTTTGGTGTTTGTAACTGAGGTTAGTAGGAGTTTGGCGTTTGTCATTGAGGTTAGTAGGAGTTTGGTGTTTTTTATTGAGGTTAGTAGGAGTTTGGTGTTTGTCATTGAGAATAGTAAGAGTTTGTCATTGAGGATAGTAGGAGTTTGGCATTTTTCATTGAGGATAGTAGGAGTTTTGTGTTTTGTCATTGAGGTTAGTAGTAGTGTGCTCTTTGTCATTGAGGTTAGTAAGAGTTTGGTGTTTTGTCATTGAGGTTTGTAGGAGTTTGGTGTTTTGTCATTGAGGTTTGTAGGAGTTTGGTGTTTGTCATCAGTTTGCTGATCATGTGATCAGCTGCAGGGCAAAACAAATCCAGCCAAACATGACTACATTACACAACTGCAAGAAAGGCAATTCCCTAATGTATGAGCATAGAACTTGCATTTAAAAAGATAGTAGATAATAATGTAGCTACATTCTTTAAAAAACTGCCCCACCTGTCCACATGTAGAACTTGGTATTGCAGATCAGCTCTTTCCTTGAATGTAGCTGACTTGCAGGACCAGTCACAACTCATGGACAGCTGTGGTGCTGTTAGAACAAAGCAGCCATGTTTTTTTCTTCCTAATCTCTTACAATGACCATTAAGGTTCAGTTCACACTTGAATAAAAGTGGGAGTTTATAGCAGCCTTTCTGGCATTTTGACCTTACAGGGGTTATCCAAAGATCCAAAGTTATTCCCTATTTCTGGATAGGGGATGTTTAGCTCATCGGCAGGGGGTTCAAATGTTGGGACCTCCAATGATCCCTTGTATGGAGGTCAGTTGTCCCCTGAACGAATGAGCCAGGCAATGTTCCTCAGCCCCATAGAGAATGAATTGAGTGCTGGCTGAGTATGCACATTACTTTGTGCTCTGTTCTCAGGATTGGTGAGCCCAGCAGTTAGACTCCACCAATCAGCTACTTATCAGACCTCCACCCATCAGCTACTTTGAGACTTCCATCAATCAGCTACTAATCAGACCTCCACCAATCAGCTACTTATTAGACCTCCACCAATCAGCTACTTATCAGACCTCCACCAATCAGCTACTTATCAGACCTCCACCAATCAACTACTAATCAGACCTCCACCAATCAGCTACTTATCAGACCTCCACCAATCAGCTACTTATGAGACCTCCACCAATCAGCTACTTATCAGACCTCCACCAATCAACTACTAATCAGACCTCCACCAATCAGCTACTTATCAGACCTCCACCAATCAGCTACTTATCAGACCTCCATCAATCAGCTACTTATCAGACCTCCACCAATCAGCTACTTATCAGACCTCCACCAATAAACTACTTATCAGACCTCCACCAATCAGCTACTTAGACCTCCACCAATCAGCTGCTTATCAGACCTTCACCAATCAGCTACTTAGACCTCCACCAATCAGCTGCTTATCAGACCTTCACCAATCAGCTACTTATCAGACCTCCACCAATCAGCTACTTAGACCTCCACAAATCAGCTACTTATCAGACCTCCACCAATCAGCTACTTATCAGACCTCCACCAATCGGCTACTTATAAGACCTCCACCAATTAGCTACTTATCACACCTCCACCAATCACCTACTTATCAGACCTCCACCAATCAGCTACTCATCAGACCTCCACCAATCAGCTGCTTATCAGACCTTCACCAATCAGCTACTTAGACCTCCACCAATCAGCTACTTATCAGACTTTCACCAATCAGCTGCTTATCAGACCTCCACCAATCAGCTACTTATGAGACCTCTACCAATCAGCTACTTATCAGACCTTCACCAATCAGCTACTTATCAGACCTCCACCAATCAGCTACTTATCAGACCTCCACCAATCAGCTACTTATCAGACCTCCACCGATCAGCTACTTATCAGACCTTCACCAATCAGCTACTTATCAGACCTCCACCAATCAGCTACTTAGACCTCCACCAATCAGCTGCTTATCAGACCTTCACCAATCAGCTACTTAGACCTCCACCAATCAGCTGCTTATCAGACCTCCACCAATCACCTACTTAGACCTCCACCAATCAGCTACTTATCAGACCTCCACTTATCAGCAACTTATCAGATCTTCACCAATCAGCTACTTAGACCTCCACCAATCAGCTACTTATCAGACCTCCACCAATCAGCTACTTATCAGACCTCCACCAATCAGCTACTTATCAGACCTCCACCAATCAGCAACTTATCAGACCTTCATCAATCAGCTGTTTATGAGACCTCCACCAATCAGCTACTTATCAGACTTTCACCAATCAGCTGCTTATCAGACCTCCACCAATCAGCTACTTATCAGACCTCCACCAATCAGCTGCTTATCAGACCTCCACCAATCAGCTACTTATGAGACCTCTACCAATCAGCTACTTATCAGACTTTCACCAATCAGCTGCTTATCAGACCTCCACCAATCAGCTACTTATGAGACCTCTACCAATCAGCTACTTATCAGACCTTCACCAATCAGCTACTTATCAGACCTCCACCAATCAGCTACTTATCAGACCTCCACCAATCAGCTACTTATCAGACCTCCACCAATCAGCTACTTATCAGACCTTCACCAATCAGCTACTTATCAGACCTCCACCAATCAGCTACTTATCAGACCTCCACCAATCAGCTACTTAGACCTCCACCAATCAGCTGCTTATCAGACCTTCACCAATCAGCTACTTAGACCTCCACCAATCAGCTGCTTATCAGACCTCCACCAATCACCTACTTAGACCTCCACCAATCAGCTACTTATCAGACCTCCACTTATCAGCAACTTTTCAGATCTTCACCAATCAGCTACTTAGACCTCCACCAATCAGCTACTTATCAGACCTCCACCAATCAGCTACTTATCAGACCTCCACCAATCAGCTACTTATCAGACCTCCACCAATCAGCAACTTATCAGACCTTCATCAATCAGCTGTTTATGAGACCTCCACCAATCAGCTGCTTATCAGACCTCCACCAATCAGCTACTTATCAGACCTCCACCAATCAGCTACTTATCAGACCTCCACCAATCAGCTGCTTATCAGACCTCCACCAATCAGCTACTTATGAGACCTCTACCAATCAGCTACTTATCAGACCTCCACCAATCAGCTACTTATCAGACCTCCACCAATCAGCTACTTATCAGACCTCCACCAATCAGCTACTTATCACCTGTGGACAGTGGATTACTTTGGATCTCAGGACAATTCCCTCGTGACGTCATGGTCACGCCCCCTCAATGCAAGTCAATGGTAGGGGACGTGACTGCCGTCATGCCCCCTCCCATAGACTTGCATTGAGGGGGCATGGCCATGATGACACAAGGGGTGTGGCCGACCCCCGCAGCACGAAAACTGCGTTCTGAACATTTACTTCCGAAAGCTGGCCAGTGGAGTACCCCTTTAAGAACAGCACAGTTTACAGCCCATTCTTGCTTTTAAAATATATTGAAAACAACCGTGAATACAATTAATACCATTCTTTGTTATAGATGTCATAACACTAGTGTGAACAGAGCCTAATTGGTATTAGTACAGTGTAAATGTTACGCAATCTTAGGCCATGTCTACACTATGGATTCTCCATGCAGATTTTGCATGAAATTTGGATGTTATCCATGACCCTTAATTCCATTGAAATTGGGGAAAAAACAGAAGGGACATAGCAATTGCGGCCGGCAGCCACACGCAGATGGGCCCCAATGAATGAGGTTACTGTGTGTCTGAGTCAGTAGCATAATAGTAGCATAAAAGTAGCATAAAAGTCAGATTTTCGTCCAAATCCACAACTATTTTTTTCTGATGGAAAATCCAGTCATGTGAACACAGCCTTGTCCAATGATCTTACAGTTTATATCATCCTTTATGAGCTGAGATGTGTTGATAATAATTAAATAATTTCTGTTCTCCTAAGGCTGCTTTCACACTATAAAAATACCTCCGTTATAAACGCCCGTTATAAAAACCCTGGAAATCGGCCGTTAAAAAAATCCCATTGTAGTCTATGGGATTTCTCTGATAGCCGCTTTAACCCGTTATCGCCCGTTATTAATAACGCACGTTATTTTCTGACGGGCGAATGAACTACTTATCGCCCGTCACAAAATAATGGCCGTTATTAATAACGGGCGATAATGGGTTAAAACGGCTATTAGAAAAATCCCGTAGACTATAATGGGATTTTCTGACGGCCGATTTTCAAGATTTTTATGATGGACGTTAATTACGGATTCATTTTTTTACAGTGTGAAAGGGGCCTAACAAGTATAAATAACAACAAGTATAAATATTTTCGACATTAACAGTGATAACGTAAACAAGAACTAAACAAAGTGTTTACTCCTTAACTAATCTATGTCTCCCCTGTGTTTGTGTATGGTCCTCGTGTCTCCATATGTTCCCATATGTTCTCTCTATGTGGCATATAAAGTACTCGAGTTCTCAGAGACTGCAGGACAAAACAGTTCTACGAGGGTGTCTGATGTCTTTGTGCTCTTTGGATTCCGTGCGATCCCCATGGTAAATGATATGCACCATCACAATACCTTGTGTTCTCTCTGTCCTAGTCTCTTCTGCACTGAGCGCCCTGCTCCCTCCCTTTTTATAGACCCCCAGTCACTGGCCTTCGTGACGTCACTGGCTTTATGAGATCATCCACTGGGCCAGTGTTTCCCAACCAGGGTGCCTCCAGCTGTTGCAAAACTACAACTCCCAGCATGCCCGGACAGCCGAAGGCTGTCCGGGCATGCTGGGAGTTGTAGTTTTGCAACAGCTGGAGGCACCCTGGTTGGGAAACACTACACTGGGCTAATGCAATGCATGCCAAGCACGTGACGACAGATGGTGTCAAGCCTTCGCCCATAACTGTAATGCAGAATACATGGGTCATGTCACTCATCACGAAGTAGAAAACCTTAGCAAAAGTCATCAATAGTTTTTATACAGACTCACGTTTTTTTTATTTTTTTTTTTAGTTAGAGTGCCCAGTGCCACCGAGTGCCACCGCGGGGATGTAATGCGGTCTCTCCGGAGGAGAAGTAGTTAATGGAGTCCAATCTTCCAGGCCGAACAGCAGGAAATCTGTGGAGCTATCATAGGGCCATCTGTGGGGGCTGGGGCTGTGTGAGAGATGCTATTCATGGTACAGACTACGCACCCTCAGGCTCAATCCACCATTGTTCAAAGTCAGCCATCACACTAGCATCACAACAAAGCTTGTTGCTTCTTACCAAAGACCCTCGGTCTCTCCCCATACTCCCCAAACAACCTTAAAGGGGTTGCTCCCGTGGAAAACTTTTTTTTTTTTAATCAACTGGTGCCAGAAAGTTAAACAGATTTGTAAATCACTTCTATTAAAAAAAAAATCTTAATCCTTCCAGTACTTTTTAGGGGCTGTATACTAAAGAGAAATCCAAAAAAGAAATGCATTTTCTCTGATGTCATGACCACAGTGCTCTCTGCTGACCTCTGCTGACCATTTTAGGAACTGTCCAGAGCAGGAGAAAATCCCCATAGCAAACATATGCTGCTCTGGACAGTTCCTAAAATGGACAGCAGAGGTCAGCAGAGAGCACTGTGGTCATGACATCAGAGAAAATGCATTTCTTTTTGGGATTTCTCCAAAAATCCAAAGTACTGGAAGGATTAAGATTTTTTAATAGACGGGATTTACAAATATGTTTAACTTTCTGGCACCAGTTGATTTAAAAAAAAAAAGTTTTCCACGGGAGTACCCCTTTAACCTCCAGATTTATCGTTGTCTTTAGAGCCTTTTTTTTAGCTTATATCTGGCGCATGAAATGTCGCACGCAGGTCAATGCACTTTTTTCGCGATTTTTGGCTGCAAGCAAAAAGCTTCAAATGATCTTTAGGAAAGTCAATTTCAGTTTTTACTTTGCAATGGTCACGGACTTATCAGATGCGAATTATGCACAAAACAGACACAAACCCCTCCAAAACACCCCAAATCTACACCAGTCCAGACCTGGCTTAGGGTGCATGCACACTATGTTTCTTAAGATTCGGGACTGTATACGGCTGGGGAGAGGGGGGCGGAGAGTCAGGGGCGGGGCAACTGCACGCTGCCATATGCGGTCCCGTATCTAATTTATTTCAATGAGCGACCGGAGTGAAACGCTGCCTCCGGTCGGCTCCGTTTTGGCCCGTATACGGTTTCCCGACAGGCCTTCATAAAAATGAAAGCAGCGAGCTGATTGGTTGCTATGGGCAACTGGGCAAGTTTTCCTCTGCACAGGTTTTGATAAATCTCCCCCATTGTTCTTACCATTAATTTAAGAGAAAACTAAGTTTTCAGAATATTGCACAATCCAATATGGCAGGCAAACTATGTGATCCATGGTGGTACAGAAAGTGATCACGAACATGTGTGCTAATTTTCACATTGTTCTGACCAGCAATATCAAAGAAAACTATGTTTGCAATATATTGCGCAATCCGATATAGCTGCCAAATCTTGTGATCACATGTGGTACAAAATGGGATCACAAACGTGTGCTAATTTTCTAATTTTTTTATTGTGGTATTCCGGTACTGGACCTGGTCCTGTACCTTAGTCGTAGGTACCCATTGTCAGAGTTCCTCCGTGCTGATAGGGCTCTCTTGGTGGGTTAACCCCTAGTGGCTCATAATGTCTTTAATAATGTATATAATTAATATATTTTCTAATGGTATAAGTAATGTATAGGACCTTAGGTCATGTGATATTTAATAATTCTGTCATGCTAAGGGTAAGGACCTTTTGGGTCATGTGATGTGGTCATGTGATGTAACCAGAATCATTTGTACTAGGACTGACAGGTTTGGGGAACCAATAAGCTTTGATCCTGCCCCTTAGATATAAGGGTGCTGTTAGCCAATGATCGTGCTCTTGCTCTCTTGTTCCTGCGCTGAAAAAGCAGTAACAGCTCCGTACAAATCTACAAGACAACCTAGGCCTGAAGCCTACCAATTCCGCACCTTTCTAAACCGTGAGTTTAATCCAACTCCATCCTGCTAATCCTACGTGACTGCTGGACCTAAACCTACCCCTGAATCCAGTAGAACAGAGTATAGAAAAGAATCAAAGCTTATTTCCTACAAAGTCCCAGCCAACCTGTGAGGAGCCTAAATCCCAGTCCTCTTGTAAAGACTGTTGTACATTGCATCCTGCATAAAATCTGCAGTAAAGTTATTTCAAGTTTATTACAATTCCAGCTGTGGACAATCCTTTATTCCTCCCTATCGTTCCTGGGACGGGTGGCTGTAGGATATATATATACACAGAGGAACACGCACCCTGGCGCTACAACAATCGAGGGTTAATGCTAGACCCTGCAACACCACTCAGCATCACCCCTGTTCACCCAACACCCCCCAAGCTACCACATTATAAATAATTTAGGAGAAAACTATGTATGCAGAATATTGTGCAATCCAATATGGGGGCTAAACCATGTGATCCATGGTGGTACAGAAAGTGATCATGAACATGTGCGCTAATTTTCACATTGTTATGACCAGCAGTCTCAGAGAAAACTATGTATGCAGAATATTGTGCAATCCAATATGGGGGGCTAAACCATGTGATCCATGGTTGTACAGAAAGCGCGCCAATTTTCACATTGTTATGACCAGCAGTCTCAGAGAAAACTATGTTTGCAGAATATTGCGCAATCCAATATGGCCACCAAATCTGGTGATCAATTGTGATACAGGAGTGATTGCAAACATGTGTGCTAATTTTTAAACTGTTCTGACCTGTTATTTTAGAGAAAACTATGTTTGCAATATATTGCGCAATCCAATATGACCGCCAAATCTCGTGATCAATTGTGGTGCAGAAAGTGACAATCGAATCTGACGAATCCGAATTCGTTACGAATTTCAGGAAAAATTAGATTTGTAACGAATCCGAATATTGCCGCGATTCGATGAAACAAATCGCTTCATTAAACTCCATTTAGTGCGGTCCAGGCTCCAGGGCATCTAAAATGGCAAATCCACATGTGAGGACATGGGGCAAGGAACTCTGGGAAGGCGGAAAAGTGGGTTGACGGGATGACCCTGAATCACATGCAGCATGCAGCCTATCAGCAGCCAGCCAGCACTGTGATGTCACAACCCTATATAATCGGCAGCCATCTTGCAGCCAGCCATTCCAGCGTTTTATGTCAGAGAGAGCGTTTTATTGCAGAAAGAGATAGAGCAGAGTGTATGTGTTGCACAGAAAAACAGCTTCACAGCAGTGATTCACCACAAGCCCAAATCACTGCAGAAAATCACTGACAGGGAAGGGAGAGAGAGAGAAAGTACACTTTTGGGTGTACTACACAGCGAGTCTGTACTGCTGCAGTGGGGTGTACAACAACTCTAAAGCTAATAGGGGCCAGTTTGGCTGAGCACTAAAAGCCATTGTCACCTGCTATTAGTGAATAATAATTTTGTGAGCACGAAAAGCCATAATCACCTGATTTCAGTGCCTAATATAGGTTACGTAGCAAACGTATTGTCCTCTCATAAGTGTAACCTGTGCGTACATAGGTGATGTACGTTTTTTTCCCCTGTCAAACTAATTTGGGCCTACTTATTATGAAAGGCCAGCCAAAGCTACACACTTGTTTCTGTAGTCTAATACAGTTTTAAGCGTAGAGGAGCACATAGTCCTCGTCTCATAAGTGTAAACTACACATACACCTACGTGGTGTCCTTTATATTTTTCCTGTTAAAATAATTTGGGCTTAGTTACTGTGAAAGGCCAGCCAAAGCTACACTCTTGTTTCTGTAGTCTAATATAGTTTTAAGCGTAGTGGAGCGTATTGTCCTCCTCTGATGAGTGTAAACTGTACGTACACCTACGTGGTATGCGATTTTGTTCCTGTTAAAGTAATAAGGGCTTAGTTACTCTGAAAGGCCAGACAAAACTACACACCTGCTTTTGTAGCCAAATAGTTTTAGGCGTAGATATTGTCCTCCTCTCATAACATGTAACATATACGCACTCAACTGGTGTATAAGTATGTCAGGCAGAAAAGTGGCAGGACATGCACAGAGGAGTGGCAGAGGCCTAAATTCATCAGGCAGAGGTCGCAGCATACTAAGGGCGAGTGGCAGCAGGAGTCCTAGCGAAGAGGCCTGAGCTCTAGGTATCAGCTAGCGGTTGTGTCTTGACCAGCAACCCATCTGCCGTCATTGATTGTTTAACTTGGTCATCCACTTCCTCACAACTGACATCTGACACCCCCAGTCAACAGTCGGTGAGTTCCTCAGACACAACCCTCAGTTGGCATGGCCCGGGAGCAGTCCCTGTCCTACCATTGCCTCTGTCCTATGCTGTTCCCTCTCCTAGAGAAGTATCTTGTGCTGTGGGTTCAGCTCCACTATTTAGTGAGGATGATATAGAGGAAAGTCAGCAGCTACTGCCCAGCCAAGAAGGGGAGGAGACATCCGCCGCTTCCTCCGCTAGGCGGCCAAGTAGTGATGAGGAGAATGACGTGGGAGGTGGTGTTGCAAGCATTCAGACTCCTGAAGCAGACACTGTTGAGCAACATGAGGAGGACATCAGTGACATGCAGACAGAACTCGATGATGATGAAGCCGATCGCACTTGGGATTCGGGTGCAGAAGGGGCTTCATCATCATCAGGAGAAGAGGGTTGCAGGTTGCCCGTGAGGCAGCAGCTGAGCCAGCAGGGTGGTAGCATGGTTGGAAATCAGCATGGTGGCAGAAGTGGGAAGTCTGGAGCCAAACATGCCCGCGGTAGACCACCTGCTTTGAGGCAGCCTACCTTCCCAGGAGGTAGTGAAACAGGGGTTCCTGGAGTCGGCGGCAGTAGCAGTCAATTTTTTGGGGGAAAATCAGCTACTTGGTGGTATGGCAGTTTTTCATCAAGCATCCTGAGGAGGTTAACCTGGCCACATGCAAGATGTGTCGGCAGAAGGTGAAGCGTGGCCAGGGTCCCAATGTTGGCACCATGCCCCGGCGTCAACATATGCAGCATCACCATAAAGCGGCCTGGGAGAACCGTGGTGATGCGGTGGTCCACATGGCTGTAAATGTGCGAAATGTCCGCCCAAAAATATGGGCAGACTTTCCGCACATTTGCACGATCCAGGGGGGGCACTAGGACCGCTCAGAAATGCTCAGTCTCATAGACTGCAATGCATTTACGAGTGGAGTCAAGTCTATTCTTTTTGCAGATGCCGGAGGCATAGCCGAAATTCCTCCATGTGTGCTGTGCAGCAGAATCCTATCAAAATCAATGGGGTTCTGCTTCAGCAGAATGTCTGTGTGGAATATTCCGGCTAAATTCTGCCACGTGAACATAGCCTAATATTTCAATTTCACAGGTGCCAGTTAACCTAAGCATGTCTTTAGACCAGTGTTTCACAACCAGGCTGCCTCCAGCTGGTGCAAAACTACAACTCCCATCATGCTGGGAATTGTGGTTTTGCACCAGCTGGAGGCACCCTGGTTTAAAAACAAAGTTTTAGACTAATGAAAGAAACCAAAGTACCTAAAGGTAACCCACAATAAGACTACCTACCCCAAAAGGTTAAACTAAAGGATATTTCATCACTATGTTATTTTGGAGTTTTGAGTGCCAGGACCCCCATACATCCACAGAATAAAGCCAGTGCTGCTGCTCCTTGACTGTATTTCCCTACACATAAATGCTTTATGCCACCTACAGCGAATGGCATTACAACACAGTCCATTCAGTTAAATAGACTTGTATTGCAGTTCTAAGCACAGTGGGAGGCCAGAAGGGCTGTTGCATAGGAATAAACCATAAGGATCCCTATCATTGTTGTAATCATATTTTCATGGCATATTCTACTGATGCTATTAGATAATAATACCCCTTATCTGTCTGGCATGTATGTAGAAAAGGAAAAAACAGAAGTGCAAAATAAATGAAAACTGTCTGGATATTGAACCAGAAGTCTGTATACAAACACAAACACACAATGATTATTGGAGATTACCTATACCCCCTTAAGGATGCAGGGCGTACCTGTACGCCCTGAGTCCACTCCCTTTCTATAACGCGGGGCCACAGCATGGCCCTGCGTCATAGCGGGTTGGGCCCGACACCTAGCAACGGCCGGGACCCGTGGCTAATTGTGCGCGACTATTAACCCTTTAGACCCGGCGTCCAAAGTTGATCGCAAGTTGATCACATCATTTTAATTGTATGGAACTACAGAATGAAGATAAGGTGTCATTTTTACCGATAAATGTACTGCGTAGAAACAGAAGCCCCCAAAAGTTACAAAATGGCGTTTTTTCTTCAATTTTGTAGCACAATTGTTACGCCTAGCGCTCCGGGTCCCCGCTCCTCCCCGGAGCGCGTACGGCGTCTCTCTCTCCGCAGCTCCCCGGTCGGTCCCGCTGACCGGGAGCGCTGCACTGTCATGGCCGTCGGGGATGCGATTCGCACAGCGGGACGCGCCCGCTCGCGAATCGCATCCCAGGTCACCTACCCGTTCCCGTCCCCTGCTGTCTTGTGCTGGCGAGCGCGGCTCCGCTCTCTAGGGCGCGCGCGCGCCAGCTCCCTGAGACTTAAAGGGCCAGTGCACCAATGATTGGTGCCTGGCCCAATTAGCTTAATTGGCTTCCACCTGCTCCCTGACTATATCTGACCTCCTCCCATGCACTCCCTTGCCGGATCTTGTTGCCCTTGTGCCTAGTGAAAGCGTTTTGTGTGTCCAAAGCCTGTGTACCAGAACTTCTGCTATCCACCCTGACTACGAACCTTGCTGCCTGCCCCGACCTTCTGCTACGTCCGACCTTGCTTCTGTCTACTCCCTTGTACCGCGCCTATCTTCAGCAGCCAGAGAGGTTGAGCCGTTGCTAGTGGATACGACCTGGTCACTACCGCCGCAGCAAGACCATCCCGCTTTGCGGCGGGCTCTGGTGAAAACCTGTAGTGACTTAGAACCGGTCCACTAGCACGGTCCACGCCAATCCCTCTCTGGCACAGAGGATCCACCTCCTGCCAGCCGGCATCGTGACAGTAGATCCGGCCATGGATCCCGCTGAAGTTCCTCTGCCTGTTGTCGCCGACCTCCCCACACTGGTCGCCCAGCAAGCCCGACAGATTGCCCAACAAGATCACCAGCTGTCGTACTTGACCACCATGACACAGCAACTCCAGTCACAGCTACAGCAGCTTCAGTCACAGCTACAGCAATTTCAGTCTCAGCTACAGCAGCAGCAACCATCTCCTCCGCCAGCTCCTGCACCTCTTCCGCAGCGAGTGGCCACTCCTAGCCTCCGCCTGTCCTTGCCGGACAAATTTAATGGGGACTCTAAGTTTTGCCGTGGCTTTCTTTCGCAATGTTCCCTGCACTTGGAGATGATGTCGGATCAGTTTCCTACTGAAAGGTCTAAGGTGGCTTTCGTAGTCAGCCTTCTGTCTGGAAAAGCCCTGTCATGGGCCACACCGCTCTGGGACCGCAATGACCCCGTCACTGCCTCTGTACACTCCTTCTTCTCGGAAATTCGAAGTGTCTTTGAGGAACCTGCCCGAGCCTCTTCTGCTGAGACTGCCCTGCTGAACCTGGTCCAGGGTAATTCTTCCGTTGGCGAGTACGCCATACAATTCCGTACTCTTGCTTCTGAACTTTCCTGGAATAATGAGGCCCTCTGCGCGACCTTTAAAAAAGGCCTATCCAGCAACATTAAAGATGTTCTGGCCGCACGAGATACTCCTGCTAATCTGCATGAACTCATTCATCTAGCCACTCGCATTGACATGCGTTTTTTTGAGAGGCATCAAGAGCTCCGCCAGGAAAAAGACTTAGATCTCTGGACACCTCTCCCACAGTCTCCATTGCAATCTGCGCCTAGGCCTCCCGCCGAGGAGGCCATGCAAGTGGATCGGTCTCGTCTGACCCTGGAAGAGAGGAATCGCCGTAAGGAAGAGAATCTTTGTCTGTACTGTGCCAGTACCGAACATTTTTTGGTGGATTGCCCTATCCGTCCTCCACGTCTGGGAAACGCACGCTCGCACCCAGCTCTCGTGGGTGTGGCGTCTCTTGATGCTAAGTCGGCTTCTCCACGTCTCACGGTGCCTGTACGGATTTCTTCTTCAGCCAACTCTTCCCCCTCAGCCGTGGCCTGCCTGGACTCTGGTGCCTCCGGGAATTTTATTCGGGAGTCCTTGGTGAATAAATTCCGCATCCCGGTGACCCGTCTTGTCAAGCCACTCCACATTTCCGCGGTCAACGGAGCCAGGTTGGATTGCACCGTGCGTTTCCGCACGGAGCCCCTCCTAATGTGCATCGGACCTCATCATGAGAAAATTGAGTTTTTGGTCCTCTCCAATTGCACTTCTGAAATTCTCCTTGGACTACCCTGGCTTCAACACCATTCCCCAACCCTGGATTGGTCCACAGGGGAGATCAAGAGCTGGGGTACCTCTTGCTTCAAGGACTGCCTTAAACCGGTTCCCAGTACTCCCTGCCGTGACCCTGTGGTTCCTCCTGTATCCGGTCTCCCTAAGGTCGTTATGGACTCTGCCCGCCTTAAGAAGTGCCTCTCCCCCCCTCCCAGTCCAGTCAGGCAAGCCTCGGTGCCTCCTCGTGGCCCTCGTCCTGGTGTCACACTGCCCCGTGCCAGGCCTCGCCCTCCCTCCCCATTCCCACTCCTGCTGTACTGCCTGCCGTTGAGGAATCCCTCCTTCCTTTCCCGGTGTCCTCATCCCAGGGGGGGCAGTTACCGGACAAAGAGAAGGGGAGACCTAAGGGGGGGGGGGGTACTGTTACGCCTAGCGCTCCGGGTCCCCGCTCCTCCCCGGAGCGCGTACGGCGTCTCTCTCTCCGCAGCGTCCCGGTCGGTCCCGCTGACCGGGAGCGCTGCACTGTCATGGCCGTCGGGGATGCGATTCGCACAGCGGGACGCGCCCGCTCGCGAATCGCATCCCAGGTCACCTACCCGTTCCCGTCCCCTGCTGTCTTGTGCTGGCGCGCGCGGCTCCGCTCTCTAGGGCGCGCGCGCGCCAGCTCCCTGAGACTTAAAGGGCCAGTGCACCAATGATTGGTGCCTGGCCCAATTAGCTTAATTGGCTTCCACCTGCTCCCTGACTATATCTGACCTCCTCCCATGCACTCCCTTGCCGGATCTTGTTGCCCTTGTGCCTAGTGAAAGCGTTTTGTGTGTCCAAAGCCTGTGTACCAGAACTTCTGCTATCCACCCTGACTACGAACCTTGCTGCCTGCCCCGACCTTCTGCTACGTCCGACCTTGCTTCTGTCTACTCCCTTGTACCGCGCCTATCTTCAGCAGCCAGAGAGGTTGAGCCGTTGCTAGTGGATACGACCTGGTCACTACCGCCGCAGCAAGACCATCCCGCTTTGCGGCGGGCTCTGGTGAAAACCTGTAGTGACTTAGAACCGGTCCACTAGCACGGTCCACGCCAATCCCTCTCTGGCACAGAGGATCCACCTCCTGCCAGCCGGCATCGTGACAACAATGAATTTATTTTCCATTTCGTCATCGATTTTTGGGTAAAATGACTGATTTCATTACAAAGTAGAATTGGTGGCGCAAAAAATAAGCCATTATACGGATTTCTAGGTGCAAAATTGAAAGGGTTATGATTTTGAAAGGATAAGGAGGAAAAACGAAAGTGCAAAAACTGAAAACTGCTCAGTCCTTAGGGGATACTCTACCACCAAAGACAATATGGTGAGTGTATAACTTACATCTTCCTATGTCATCCATCTATGGCATCCTTAGGCAGCCCTGTAATGCTGGGGCTTTGTGCCTACAGCTTTTGCAAGACTACAACTCCCAGCATGCCCAGACATCCTTGGACTGTCCAAGCATGCTTGCAGTTGTAGTTTTGCAACAGCTGGAGGCACATGTTTGGTAAAATTCTGTGTTACAGCAGTGTTGCTGCAGGCTGTGTTCCTCCTGCAGCCTTGTCAACCAGCCATCTTTTGCCCATGACCCTTGGACACACTCATGCTTCTGTGGGACTCATCAGTGTCCCAGGGGTATGGGGACCCATAGTGGTGGGATTTTTAAAGGCAGTTTTATTTAACAAAAATTTGAATTTTTTTAACCCCTTAAGGACCGGGGGTTTTTCCGTTTTTGCATTTTCGTTTTTTGCTCCTTGCATTTAAAAAATCATAACTCTTTCAATTTTGCACCTAAAAATCCATATGATGGCTTATTTTTTGCGCCACCAATTCTACTTTATAATGAGTCAGTCATTTTGCCCAAAAATCGACGGTGAAAAGGTAAAAAAAATCATTGTGCGACAAAATTGAAAAAAACCCGCCGTTTTGTAACTTTTGGGGGCTTCCGTTTAATACGTTTAAAATTGTCATCTTCTGACCCCTATAACTTTTTTATTTTTCCGTGTATGGGGCGGTATGAGAGCTCATTTTTTGCGCTGTGATCTAAGTTTTTAACGGTACCATTTTTGCATTGATAGGACTTATTGATCGCTTTTTATTGATTTTTAAATGATATAAAAAGTGACCAAAAATGCACTATTTTGGACTTTGGAATTTTTTAACGCGCACGCCATTGACCGAGCGGTTTAATTAATGATATATTTTTATAATTCGGACATTTCCGCACGCGGTGATACCATATATGTTTATTTTTATTTACACTGTGTTTTTTTTTTTTATTGGAAAAGGGGGGTGATTCAAACTTTTAATAGGGGAGGAGTTAAATGATCTTTATTCACTTTTTTTTCCACTTTTTTTTGTAGTGTTATAGGTCCCATAGGGCCCTATAACACTGCACACACTGATCTTTATCATTGATCACTGGTTTCTCATAGGAAACCAGTGATCGACGATTCTGCCGCATGACTGCTCATGCCTGGATCTCAGGCACTGAGCAGTCATTCGGCGATCGGACAGCGAGGAGGCAGGTACGGGCCCTCCCGCTGTCCTGTAAGCTGTTCGGGATGCCGCGATTAGCCGCGGCTATCCCGAACAGCCCGACTGAGCTAGCCGGCAACTTTCACTTTCGCTTTTAGCCGCGCGGCTCAGCTCTGAGCGCGCGGCTAAAGGGTTAATAGCTCTCGGCGCTGCGCGCTATTAGAGGCGGGTCCCGGCTTCACTATGACGCCGGGCCCGCCGTGATATGACGCGGGGTTACTGTGTAACCCCGCGTTATATCAGGAGAGCAGGACCAAGGACGTACCGGTACGTCCTTGGTCCTTAAGGGGTTAAAAGGCGTATATTAGAAAAACTATTGTTTTGCCAAGATGTACAACACATCATTTTTATTTTTATATCTGACAGTGCCCATTTAGTTTAAATAAATGAAAAATTAAAGGGGTTCTCCACCATAAGGTGATTTTAGTACATACCTGGCAGACAGTAATGGACATGCTCAGGAAGGATCTGCGCTTGGCTAAATGGCTATGTCATGAGATTACCATAACACTGTGGCTAGCTGTTTGTGAACTGGTAGTTCCTGTTTTTCTTTTTTTTTTTTTTTTTTACTACAAATCCCATAATTCCATTTTCCTCCCTCCCACACATCAGCCACCTCACCCATTGAAACATAAATGAGCTGCATCCATTCAAAAGACCTGTGGTTTTCAATCAGGGTGCCTACAGCTGTTGCATTAGTTGCAGATTGCTCGCTCTCCCACCAAACGATCGCTCCACCCATTGAAGCAGACAGGCTCCCTGTCATCAGCTGACTAGTGAGTCAGGTCTCGGCCGCATTGCAACCTGGGAAAAATCTGAGACAACAGTAATTTTGTATGCTGGTAAAAATAAATATTGGGGTAAAAATCACATAAGAATTGTGAGAAAACCGTCACACACAGGTACAGACACTATATTATGAACTACACTAACTTTACAGCCCTGTAGCATAGTCAAATAAAAAAAATCCTGGAATACCCCTTTAAAGAAGCAATTTGATTGGTTGCTATGGGCAACTGGTCAACTTTTCCTCTGCTTAGGTTTTGATAAATCTCCCCCATTGTGTTTTCTGTGCCAAGAAAGAACTATGCACTATCTTACGGTTTGCTCCTTGAGTAATATTCTCATCATTGTGATCCTGGAGGATAGTACGCTGCCCGGTTAGGACTTTGTCTGGGTCCTCCATGTAGTTATGGGATGGCAGCTACATTACCCGGAGGCATCATGGTCATGGGAAATTTACAGTGATTTCTTATGGAGTGTGACTTTTAAGGTATTGTGCTCAGCAAATGTTGCAGTCCTTGGGCAAGCCATGACTGATGGTAAGACCCCCTACTGTAAGCTTATAGAAACAGATCTGAGGTTTATGAAGGTCTCTATGCAAAAGTATGCCTGATAGGAAATAGAAATTACCCAGAAGCTGTAAGTCAACCTTTATTCATGTGCCCTGATGTGTCCTGGTCACTAGAAGAACCTTGGCGCACCATGTGTGGTCTCTGAATGAGCTCTGTTCAGTTGCCATATTGGCATTGTGTGATGCTGTGGACAGATGGAGCCTTTCCCATGGTTGTTCCCAAGAGGCTCATTGTCCTGATGAGACCAAGCTTCAGCTGCAGCCTAGAAGAGAACATAGTGGAAGCTGCCATACACTTATATATATATATATATATATATATATATATATATATATATATATATATGTAAATTAAACTTTGGGCTTATGTAAAGCTATGTTTTTATCCACATGGCTGGTTTCCCACCTTGACACAATGATCTGGTGAAAAATTAGCTTTGTACAATTTTTGTGTGAAACAAAGTGCTTGATATCTCCCAACAGGGAAATATAGGGCATTCAAAACCGCAACGCAAATTTAATAGTCTCTGAGGGTAACAAACTTATAACCCCCCATAGTCACCATTCATCCGACACAGAGCAGAGCTTGCTCCATGCACCGGATGATCACCACAGCAGAGATTGCGGGAGTCCTCAGCGGTGGGACCCCCGTGATTAAACATCTTATCCCCTATCCTTTGGATAGGGGATAGGATGTTTTCCTGCGGAGTACCCCTTTAAGCACCTTCCAGGCTAATCAATTCGCTTGACTCTTGGTTCCTTGGCAATAAGAAACTTCATTATGCAGAATATGTGCAAAATATTATCATGTGATTATGTTATGATTCTAAAGGTCATGGTCCCAGGTATACTAGTAATGTTTGGCTACTTAATAGTGACTATAGGAAACATCCATAGGATACGCGCCATTTAAGGTTTTTCTTTGCCCCCTCAACTCAGCAGAAGCACAGAACACTGAATACAGTAATTGAGTGTAAGATGCCTCTCATTTGCATTGGTCTCACTGCATTCTTAAATAAGCAGCAGTGTCTGAGAAAACATTATGTAAATGAGAGATGTCTTTCATTTGCATACAGTGCATAATTTCCTTGTGTGCCCCTTTCCAGGCAAAGAGGGCATAATAAACCCTAAATATTCTTATTCCCTATACATGATTTTAACTAGATAGTATGTATCGAAATATTCACAAGCTGCAGCTTGGCTTCACCCAGGAATCAATTGTACAAAAAAAAAACATTAACTATTGTTTAAATGGAAACTGGTAGCCTGTTTACCCAAACTTAAAGGGGTTCTCCACTGAATTTTTTTTATTTTTTCCATTTTGCCCAGGCTGCAAAAAGAAAAATAACAAATTTTAACTTACCTGTTGCCACTGCTGCCACTTCCCTGATGAGGCAATATCACTCTCCCATCTTCTGGGCTTCTCCCGCATTCTGGGGTCCAATACTTCAGACTGCGCTGAGCTAATGAGTATCAAAATCTGCTGCAGCAAAAAATAAGGATGTGTGCACTGACCCTTAGGGCACGTTCAGATGAGTGGATTCACAGCGTATTTTATGCTGCAGATCCGCCACTGAAGGACCGCTACATGGTGCCTTTACATGTGCCTGCTCGGAGCGGCACTGTGCCGCTATGAGCAGACACACTGAAGTGATGTGCAAGTGGCCGTGCATGCGCGGTGTACTCTCGCACAGCTCGGCTCCATGAGCTAGGCCGAGAGCTGCTGCGATGTGTGAGTATACTGCGCACACCGCTTCAGTGTGTCTGCTCGTAGTGGCGTATTGCCGCTAGTTGGGCCTTGACTGAAGGGAGCACGGAGCGTGTTTTCACCTATGCTGCTTCAATGTATTGCTTCAAACCTGATGTCCTGCGAGACAACGAATCACTTGAAAATACTTGAATAAACCGAAAAGAAATTTTCTACTAAACAGTGAGTCACTTATGATATGTGTACACTCACCTAAGTCCTAGTTGCCGGCGTGTCAGCTAGAATTGTGCCCTATACACGTGTATCTAATTATGTATTGCCGCTCCGAGCAGGCACATCTAAAGGCACCATGTAGCGGTCCTTCAGTGGCGGATCTGCAGCGTAAAATATGCTGCAGATCCGCCCGTCTGAACGTACCCTACCCGTACACAGAATCTGCTGTGGATTTGAAGTTGTAAAATTTGCAATTACGGATCTGCCACTTCGGATTTTAACATGGTAATTCTTATGCATTTTTGACTGCTTTGTAAAATCTGCAGCTGCGATTGTGGATGGTGTGTGTAAATTTACCCTTAAGGGTCTGTTCACATGGGTGGATTTTCTGCAGGCTTTTTGCCACAGTTTTAGCTGCAGCAGATTTTGTAGACTTCAATTGGGTCTGTTGCAGATTTTCTTGCTTAACCAGCAGCGGAAAACTTGTAAAAGATCTGCCGGTGTGAACGTACACTAAATAAGCACCTGAGTTGCTTGGCTGACAGGATTGAGACTGAATGGCATCAAGCAGCTTGAAATGTAGTGTAATACATGTAAGCTTCAGAAGCAAAACTGTAAAAGTGTATCTAAACTTTAATTTAAAGGAGTTCTGTAGTGAAACATAACTTATCCCGTATCCAAAGGATAGGGGTTTAATTATAGATCGCTGGGGGTCCGACCACTGGGACCACCGCAATCTCTTGAATGGGGGCCCGGCAGTCTGCTGGAAGGGGTGTGCTGACCCTCGCACGGAGCCGCGGCCTACACGTCCCCTCCTGGTACCCCCCTACGATCTATAACTTATCCCCTATCTTTAACTTCAGCTTTGTCACAGCAACATGTTAGAAGTTGTGATTGGTGGGTTTCTGGCTGCTAACACCAGTCCCAAGAAGAACGAGACAGAAGTGCTTGGCTTTCCTTGGAGACTGAGACTGTAATGGCGTCCATACTCTGAAGAAAGCCAAGAAGAAATTACGGGACAATGTATTCAGCTGAGTGCATCTGACCCTTTGTTCTAGTGATCGTGGGGGTCTCAGATAATATCCGGACCCCTACCAATAACAACTTTTGAAACGTTGCTTTGACATGTCTAAACTAAAATAAATATTTAGTACACTTTATTTTTTGTTAAACCCAATTACAAATATTTATTTTTTATTTTTTTTTATTTTCCATATCATTATTTAAATATTAAAGCAAATGTCTGCTCTATTTTTCTGTTAAGAGCTGCAGACACCATTGAATAGTTGTTAGGGTATAAAAGCAAACTGTACCCTTTATGGAGCTGATGATGGTTGCTAAACTTTAATCACATCATTTCTCAGCCAAGTGTCAAAGAGGCGGTCTCAAGCTTCTCAAGTGCCACAGCCTGCAACCCTTTTTGTTTGCCCTTACCTCCCACCCCTTCCTTGATTGAAATACAGAGCCCTTCACATTAGTCAAGCAGGGGCTGGGAGGGCAAGTGAGGAGGCATGTGACACTCCAAATGTTTGGCACTGCCTCCTTGACACTTGGCTGTCAAGAAAAAAAGGCAATTTTCTATAAATACTGTGTAATACTTTATTTACTCTGCAGTAGCACTGGAAGGGAATTGAACGCTTGCTGCAAGGTTCCCCTGCAGATCCGGACCTAAACATTTATGTACCTTGTGACCAACTTATCATTGGGGTTCCTAATAACAGAAAGAAATAAGCCAAAGAGAATAACATTTTTAGGATGTCTGAGAGTTTTGAGTTAATCTTCCTGTGATAAAGATGGAATAATTTATACTTGAATGGATAGATGTAAATTAAAACCCTTTTTCATATTTTTCACAAATGATTTATAATAGGACTAGTTGACTTTTGTAAAACTAAAAGAAACAGACTATCAATAATACATGCCAAGTAATGACGTCTGCCACCAGTGATCATAGCAGATCCATGATATTTAATAGAGACTTTGAGTAAATAGGATACATAATACAAGAGATTGCTTTTCAACCACTCGCTAATTGTGTTTTCATTAAAATGTAATGCACTTTATTGAAAGTCCCCGTCCCCAGGCTCGAAGAATATTCATCTCGGCCATTAATAATTTTCTGCTGTCCTGATGGATTTTTCTTGAATATATACTACATCTCACAGCTCAGTATAGTTCTATACCCTGTATGGAGCTTATCACATAAGTGGCAGGCTGATAAATAATGTAAACCGGGAGCTCATTGCTTCTTTCCTGGGGAGAGTTTTCATCTCTACCCAAAAAGTCAGCAGGAAAGGAACTGTCAGTGTAGATAGGGAGCAGTGCAGCCCTCAACTAACGTCAACCACGTTTCTTTCTACCTAATGGAATGATCTTCCCTTAAGTGGTGGCACCTCAACTGGTTGACAGTCCCTACACTCACAAAGTGTAAGGTGTGTTAAATGGAAGGGTCACGATAAGCCAGGTTAATATCAAGCAGGCACATCATGGACAGAGTCAGAACACAAAGCGGGATAACCAGTAATTGGTTTAGAAGGACTATGCAGCAGAATCAGAAGGCAAGAACAACAACAAGAAGAGGTTAAATCAGGAGAGATAGAGTCAGGTAGGCAGGAGGCAGTGTCAGGGAACTAGCAAGAGGATCAAACCAGGCAACAGTAATATTACTAGGGACATAATGAATGTGAGGGTATGGAACCACAATCACAGGCATCTGTGCCCAGCAGATGCTTGTTTAAATGTCCAATCATTCAGAAAGTGTGGAATTCTGGCATTGCAACTAGTTAGCCCAGGACTCCTATCTCTTGACTGGTCAGTCTGCCCTGCCTCCTATTTTGATGAGCAGCACTATGCCAAGCAATGGAACAGTTCCAGTGATGCCTCATAGGGCCCGAACATGGCGCAGGAGCAAGGACAGGTTAGTTCCCGACAGTAACATAAAACTGTAATGAAGTTCAAGGGGAAAAAAAACAGATCAGCTCATTGTGCATGACACGTAGGCACTTTTAATGAGATCCGGAAGCATTGATGGAGGAGACCGTTATCTCCCATGGACATGTAAAGTTTAGTAGAAAAGGATGGTTCCAGCTCCCAGGAAAAAGCAAAAATAGAATAAATCTTAAAGTTTAATCTTGCATATTAAAATCCGGTAATCCGGCTAAAAGGAAAGCGACATGTTCCTTTAAAATGCTGAGATAACGCAGACACATTTCGAGCCTAAGCTCTTAATTATGGCAATGACAATACCTGTCTGGGGGGTTTAAATACCAAAAAACTAATTAAACAAAAGTTTTTACAGCTTTTAAAAATGTATTACTTTTTGTAAGAAAATTAGTATTCTTACAATTGTCCTTTTCTGACCCCTTTTTATTTTTTCTATACGGGGCTGTTTGATGACTCATTTTTGTCTAGATTTCTGATAGCTAAAGTACCAAACAGCAACAATTCTAGCGTTTGGTACTTAAAAAAAAATGTTTTATGCCGTTCACTGTGCGGTTTTATTAATGTTATATTTAATCAGTTTGGACCTTTCCGCACGTGGCCATACCACATTTACATTTATATTTATAAAATAGGAAAAGGGGGAGGGGTGCTAAAAAATTTTATTAGAGAGGAGCTTATTTACAGACTTTTTTAAAAAACATTTTTTGTCATTTATTACACATTCTTTAAGTTCCCATAGGGGAATATTACATAAGATCTTTAGATTGCAAACATAAGTCATTGCTATGCCATGGCATAGCATTAATCAATGTTATCGTTGCTCTGCTTATAAAGCCTGTCGAGGCAGACAGTATAGTCAGACTGAAGATCCGACAGAACAAAGGAGGGTAAGTAACCTCCGATTGGCATCTTAACTGATCGCACCCCCCACGATCTCCCCTAACTGACCAACACTGGCTTTTTACCACTTTTAGATGTCACGGTCGACTTTGATCGTGGCATCTGAAGGGCAAATGCACTTTGATCATAGCATCTGAAGGGTAAATGTATTAGAAGTGAGTTCCGGCTGCTGATAGCAGCCTGTACTCACAGAGTTGAAGTGCGCTCAGCTTGTGAGCATTCTATACGCACTGAACCGCGACCAGGATGTACATGTACACCCTGTGTGATTAAGGGGTTAATGTCTACACTCTATGGACATCACCAGTAGTTAAAACGGTCTTATGGATAGACTGCAAAAGACTTTGGAAATACATTGGAGAGTTGACATGTAGAAGAGTCTTCCTTTATATTAAAGTAATCCTTGTCATTCTTTAAAAACATGACATAATAGTGAACTCTTCTTCTCGACATATATTAACACTTACGATTCCTCTCTCATTCATGCCTATGCATTGAGGAGTCATTATCTCCTCTAAGACTCCTCAACTATTTTACCTTTTTTTCCCACTTATTGCTCAGAATGTTAAGTGCCCGAGTCCTTGACTCAATTCAGTTTACAAGAGACTGAAACCACTCAATAACACACCCAGGATCAGCAGTAGAATTGTACAAATATTACGTGTTGAGATATTTTGGCAGGTTATGGACAGGCATCAAGAGTCACTTTTCACAATGAGGACTTAATTCTTTACAATCTGTTAATAGGGAATAATGCTTGCAGTCGGAATTTGGTTTTGACATATGTAGCACAACCTATACTAAAAAAGACTAATGACAAAAATGACACAAATGACTATAAAAATATATAGATGAATAATAATGATAATAATAATTATAATAAAAAAAAAAAAATTGTCACAAAGTTACAATACTAGCAACACGACATTCTCCATATCTTTGTTCCTGCTCTGTCCATATCAAAATTTTTAATTAAATTAAAATAAAAAAAAAAGAAAAGAAATGTACATTTTATTTACAGTGTACATAAAAAGGAAGAGTGGGACAAGTTTTAAAGGGAATAGAGACACCCCCTTTACACCCCTTCTCAAGCTGCTTATACTCCACCTAAACCATCTCAGAAATATTTTACTGTGACCATACTGTTTTAGGTGGGGCCTTTATAATCTACAAGTTTTGCAATACTAGTGAACCTGTGGAATCAGGTTGGAGTGCATTTAGGGTTACCATATCGCCTTGTAATAGGGTCCTGTATAAAAAAAAAAGCAAACCAGTACCAGGCATCCATTATCTAAAAAGTTTAAATCGTACCTGTAAATTCAGGTGACTTTTTAGGATACGCTACCCTGTGTGTGTCCACAAGGTGCAACACTATTTATGACCATTATATAACTTGTTTATGGTATTTTTCCAGAAGACTCTATCTCCAATTTGTAGTTTTCCCAGAGATGATGGGCGGAGCTCCCTCCTTCCCCCTCTATAGACTTGTATTGGCTTGTCTTGCTAACACAGGACAAAACTCAGCTGATTTTCAGAGTGAAATGCATGGCCACTGCTCCATTCATTCTCTATAGGGCTTCTGAACATTGTTTAGCACCATAGAGCCACAGAGAACAAATGGAACTGTGAGCGCACATGTGCTGCCTACTCTGTGCATTTGGGAGCTCGATTTGCCACAGTTTAATGGACCCCACCATTTTGCTGGTTATACTCTGTCCTGTGGATTAGTGTTGATTTGAAAAAGTAAGACTTCCCCTTTAAGTAGTCAAATCTGCTGCCCTCAGCATTAATGAGACATCATAGTGTGTTTGCTGTGAAGATGCCAGACATTTCTGGTGATTACCGCATATGTACTGTAAAAACCTTAAAGGGGTACTCCACTCCTAGACATCTTATCCTCTCTCCAAAGGAAATGTTTGATTTCGGGGACCGCAGCGATCTCAGTTTAGGTTTTCAGCACAGGGGTTGTGACGTCATGCCTCCTTCATTCATGTCTATTGGAGGGGGCTTTTAGAACACCAGGTGATGCACGGAGATTGCTGGGGGTCCTAGCAGCGGGACCCCGGCGATCAGACATCTTATCCCCTATCCTTTGGATAGAGGATAAGATGTCTAAGGGTGGATTACCCCTTTAATGACTTTCTCAGAATAAAACTTATTTTTACACTACATTGATAATCTCTCAAATTCCCTAAGAGCAATAACATCCTACAGCAAAGCCGTTTCCTAGTTTCCTGAAAGGTGTAAAATTTGCAATGTATGATGTAATTCCATATTTATTTAGTGTCTCTCCACACCCTGTTAACTAACCAAACTTGTAGAACGGGTCTGGATTTGTGGAAGAATAAACTAAAAAGCTTGAAAAAAAAAAAAAAACCTCCAAAAGAGAACAATACATTACATACAGTATAACAAATTACTGCACAAAGTGAAAGAGTAAATGGGCACACATCGAGGTAATAGTGGGCATCTATTACTTGAGATGGTATCTATATTTAAAGGGGTACTCCGTTGCTAGACATCTTATTCCCTATCCAAAGGCCACTGGGCCCCCCGCGATCTCCTGCAGCACTCGACGTTCTAAACAAACACTGGGTTCCTGCGGCAGTGCTCGTGATGTCATGACCACGCCCCCTCATGATGTCACATCATGCCCCCTCCCATAGACATGAATGGAGGGGCATGGCCATGACATCACGAACATGGCCTCCGGCTCTGAGCGTTCTGAACAAAATGTTCAGAACGCTGGAGCACCGGAGTACCCTTTAAGGGTTGTCAAGTTTAGAGTTAACAAAGTAGAGGAGATGGGGGTCCTCATCTCTAAAATGAAGAATGGTTACAGAGAGTGTCTCCTGTTTTGAAATACACAGATAACGCAATGATTTAAATTGCCATTGAATATTACCTTATATCTCCCGTGGTGACAGGGAAGCTGAATGCCAGGTTTCCTTACAGATTTTTGTTCTGTTCTGGTTCCCAACAGGTGGACACTCTCACAACCTTTAGGGTTATTTTTGCAAAAGCTCGTATTTTCATACTCAGTGTGATAATCCATAAAAATGTATCTTTAAAAAGCAAAATTAAGGAGGACATGTGATCAGTAAAATATATTGAGTTTTATTATAATTTTGTATCCTGACCCTAACCCTGGTTTTATCTTGTTCCTGAGCCTCCCTGTTCCCGAAAGAGATAAGTATTTTACTATTTGCGTATTTGGTTGATTATCTGCACTTTTCCCTGAATAGTCAGATGGGCGGGAACTTTATTTCAGGCTGTGGTCTGATTGCTAAGCTGCGGGCATTGAGCCTGATTCACACACCCTAAGCCCCGTATTTACACCCCCTTAGACTGACTCATGACCCTCAGCCTCATTTTTACCCATTCACCTTAGACTAGCATCCACTCACATTCTCACATTTTTTACAATATAGTTCCCTCCCATCTGTCATGCAGGTAAAAATGCAGTGTTAACCTCTTTTAGCCATGCACTTCATCCACACGGAGGTTTTTAAATTAATTGTGGATCCAGCAGACACCCAGTTAGAGGCTTTATGCCCAGAAGAGTGGAGTGAGCGTGTTAGGGTCCCATCGGAAATGATACCACCTCCATGAGGTGGATGGGGGACACGTTTTAATTAAAAAGTGCGACTCTTCTCTACAGGGAACCCTTTTGTAGACCACTGTATTGGACATCTTACACCAAATTAATCCATAATTTGTTATTACTAAGCTTATAAGGAACCTATAAAGCACAAAGCAGTTTTCACTTGTGTTGACTTTACTTGGGAGAGCTAAAGATGGGCCATAGACTATAATGTAAGTTTTTTGACCGGTTTCACCTCTCTAGGTTTAAGAGTTTACCCTAAAAAACTGTTTTCTAACCCATCTGTACAGTTTAGCCCTCTGTAAAGAGGTGTTGCACTAATGGTCCTTTTAGACGGACAGACCCATGACCGATACAAGTGTCGATCTACTAAGTCTGAGCTCTTACATGGCTCAATGATTGTGCATCCAGGGCCCCACCATGAATGATTGCTGTATCGTTCTTTTGTCCACTCACTTAACTCATTGTTGGCCATATTTTAGGGCCACGTGATCCCTGTGATCAGCTGATAAACGTCCATTGCTTGTTTATGTGCTGATCACTGGGTCTTTTACAAGGGGCCATAATTGACATGTTTGGCTGATAATTGCCACGTGTAATGGGCCCTTAAGGCATGTTACATATAATGATACATCATTAAGATAAACCAAAGCAATAAATGTGAGTTTTTTGTTACTGATGAAAAGGTAATAGAGGTGATGACCTACAAGGAATGTGAAGGTTTGGAGTCAGTCTGATGGGGTACAGGGATATGAAGTGCCAACTCCATGGAACGGGTCTTAAATCCAGATGTTAGATTGAATCCTTGTGTCCATGACTTGAATGTTCCATTAATTTTCTCTCCATCATACTTAAAGGGGTATTCCAGGAATTTTTTTATTTGACTATGCTACAAGGGCTGTAAAGTTAGTGTAGTTCATAATATAGTGTCTGTACCGGTGTGTGATGGTAATCTTACAATTCTTCTGTGATTTTCACCCCAAAATTTATTTTTATCAGCATACAAAATGACTGTTGTCTCAGATTTTTTCCAGGTTGCAATGCGGCCGAGACCTGACTCACTAGTCAGCTGATGACAGGGAGCCTGTCTGCTTCAATGGGTAAAGCGATCGCTTGGTGGGAGAGAGATCAATCTGCAACTAGTGCAACAGCTGTAGACACCCTGATTGAAAACCACAGGTCTTTTGAATGGATGCAGCTCATTTATGTTTCAATGGGTGGGGTGGCTGATGTGTGGGAGGGAAGAAATGGAATTATGGGATTTGTAGGCAAAAGAAGAAAGCTCAAACAGGAAATACCAGTTCTCAAAAAGCTAGCCACAGTATTATGGTAATCTGACAACATAGCCATTTAGCCCCAAGACAATTACAGATCCTTCCTAAGCATGTCCATTACTGTATGCCAGGTACGTACTAAAATCACCTTATGGTGGATGACCCCTTTAAATCTGTCCTACTGTGTCCAGGTCTAAAGAAGTGTTAACCAACAATATTGTATCTGTAGTTTCTCATCTGAATTTTAATGATTGTTTTAAACATTTTATACTTATAAAAGTACATAGAGATTGAATATTAGTAACCAATCACTTGACACGAAAGTGAGTGCCTTAATGGGGTACTCCGGTGAAAAACACATTTTTTGTAAATCAACCGGTGCCAGAAAGTTAAACAAATTTGTAAATTACTACTATTTAAAAATCTTAATCCTTCCAGGACTTATCAGCTGCTTAATGCTCCAGAGGAAGTTCTTTTCTTTTTAAATTTCTTTTCAGCCTGACCACAGTGCTCTCTGCTGACACCTCTGTCCATATCAGGAACTTTCCAGAGCAGGAAATGTTTGCTATGGGGATTTTCTCCTACTCTGGACAGTTCCTGACATAGTGGTTTCAGCAGGGAGCACTGTGGTCAGACAGAAAAGAAATTCAAAAAGAAATGAACTTCCTCTGTAGCATACAGCAGCTGATAAGTACTGGAAGGAATAAAGGGGTACTCCACTGACCGGGGTTCAGAACATTTAGTTCTGAACGCTATGTATGTGCACTGCGGGGACTCGCCACGCCCCTTTGTGACATCACACCACGACCCCTCAATGCAAGTCTATGGGAGGGGGTGTGGCTGCCGCCACACCCCCTCCTATAGACTTGCATTGAGGGGGTGTGGTGTCACGACGTGGCCGACCCCCGCAGCGCACACAGCGTTCGGAACTAAATGTTCTGAACGCTGGTCAGTGAGCACCCCTTTAAGTGAGCACCCCTTTAAGATTTTTTATTAGAAGTAATTTACAAATCTGTTTAACTTTCTGGCACCAGTTGATTTAAAAAAAAAAATATATAGTTTTCCACCAGAGTACCCCTTTAAAGTGCCATAACCTTACCAATAGCCAATGATATTTTGAGTGAGCAACTGAGGAACATCACAGATACCATAAGAAATAGCACATTTCATACACAGTAATTCTACTTGAGATGGAGATCAGCAGACATCTTAAACTACAAAATGAATTCTTATCTTCCCCTCTGATAATTTCTACAATCATATTAATCTATTGAAAAGGGAAAAAAACTGATCCACTCCTCATCCAGAGTCAAAGGTGCATTGTGGACAAATGTTATGTGACATACATATGAATATGTATACTATTGTACTACTGAGCAGAGAGGCATACACACTGAGAAGTTGAGTGTGAACTGTCTCAGTATCACAGAGGGCCATTTTTATAGAGCCAATGGGGAAGATTTATCAAAGCCTGTCCAGAAGAAAAGACGCTGAGTTGCAAATAGCAACGCAACCAATCAGATCCCTTCTTTCATTTTTGAAAAGGCCTCTAAAAAAATGAAAAAAGCAATCGGATTGGTTGCTATGGGCAACTGGTCAACTTTTCTTCTGGACTGGTTTTGATAAATATCCCACCAATGTCCTCACATTTCCAGACCATAGTATGGCCACATAAAGAGCAGGGGGTACCAAGCATGAGCTGTAGATATACTGTATATCTACAGTATTTCTGCATTTTTATGTAAAGGGGTATTCCAAGATTTTTTTTATTTGACTGTGCTACAGGAGCTGTAAAGTTAGTATAGTTCATAATATGATGCTTGTACCTGTGTTTAATGGCTGGTCTCGCAATTCTTATGTAATTTTTGCCCCAATATTTATTTTTAACAGCATACAAAATGAGTATTGGCTCAGGTTTTCCCAGGTTGCAGTGCAGCCGAGACATTACATCACTAATCAGGTGTTGAAAGGAGTCTGTCTGAGCTTCAATGGGTGGAGATCATTCTCCCCAGGGCTGCAGGGAAGTGTGCAAGGTGTGCTTCAATGGGTGGGGTGACTGATGTGAGGGAGGGAGAAAAGGGACCTCACACTTACAAGGGATACTGGGACTTGTAGTTGGAAGGAGAGAACTCCAACAAACAATATTTCACAAAAAGAAATCAGCAGTGTTATGGTGGACTCACAACAGGATCCTTCCTAAGAATGGCCATTACTGTTTGGTAGGTTAAGTCACCTTACATTGGATAACCTCTTTAACCTCTTTAGGACATAGGGCGTATGGATACGCCCTGCATCCCGAGTCCTTAAGGACCGAGGGCGTATCCATACGCCCGTGGGAATTCCGGCCCCCACCGCTAGCCGGTTGGGGACCGGAGCCGGATGCCTGCTGAAATTGTTCAGCAGGCATCCCGGCATATCGCCCAGGGGGTCATTATGCCCCCCCATGTCGGCGATCGCCGCAGATCGCTGGACAATTCAGTCCAGCGATCTGCGGCGATTCCGGGTCAATCGGGTCTCCAGTGACCCGATGACCCGGAATTACTGGCTGTTCGGGGCCGTCTCTGACGGCCCCGAACAGCCAGAGTCTGCAGGGGTGAGGTGGCACTGGTGCCACCTCACGATCGCCCTGATTCGTCGGCCGGATTACCGGCCGACCAATCAGGGCGCCTGCTGCGGGTGTCACTCCCGCACCCGCTCCGCCCCTCTTCTGGAGGACGTGAGCGGGTGCGGGACGTGCACCCCGGATGCTGGGGACCCCGATCCCCGGCGCCCCTGTTGGGATCGGGGCCCCAGGAGCAGCTGCGGCGGCGGGACTGACCTGTGCGGCGAGGATCGTTGGAGGTGAGTGACAGCCTACTGCTGTTGCTTAGCAACAGCTCCCAGCATGCAAAAAGGGCATGCTGGGAGCTGTAGTTATGCAACAGCAGGAGGCAGACCACCACAACTCCCAGCATTCCCTTATGGGCATGCTGGGACTTATGGTTTTGCAACAGCTGGAAGCACATTCTTTCTATGGAAAAGTGTACCTTCAGCTGTTGTATAACTACAACTCCCAGCTTGCACAAACAGCTAAAGTGCATGCTGGGAGTTGTAGTGGTGCATCTGCTGGTTGCATAACTACAACTCCCAGCATGCCCGTTGGCTGTCGGTGACTGCTGAGAGTTGTAGTTTTGCAACAGCTGAAGGCACACTGGTTGTGAAACTCAGAGTTTTATTTTACCTAACTCAGTGTTTCACGACCGGTGTGCCTCCAGCTGTTGCAAACTATAACTCTCAGCAGTCACCTTACATGCTGGGAGTTGTAGTTTTGCAACAGCTGGAGGCACTCTGGTTGTGAAACACTGAGTTAGGTCACAAACTCAGTGATACATAACCAGTGTGCCTACAGTTGTTGCAAAACTACAACTCTCAGCAGTCACCGACAGCCAACGGGCATGCTGGGAGTTGTAGTTATGCAACAGCTGGATGTTCCCCCCCCCCAATGTGAACGTACAGGGTACACTCACATGGGCGGAGGATTACAGTAAGTATCTGGCTGCAAATTTGAGCTGCCGCAAACTTTCTGCTGTAGCTCAAATTGCCAGCGAGAAACTACTGTGAACCCCCGCCCTTGTGACTGTACCCTAAAACACTACACTACACTAACACAAAAAATAAAATAAAAAGTAAAAAACACTACGTATACACATACCCCTACACAGCCCCCCTCCCCTCCCCAATAAAAATGAAAAACGTCTGGTACGCCACTGTTTCCAGAACGGAGCCTCCAGCTGTTGCAAAACAACTCCCAGTATTGTCGGACAGCCGTTGACTGTCCAGGCATGCTGGGAGTTTTGCAACAGCTGGAGGCACCCTGTTTGGGAATCACTGGCGTAGAATTCCCCTATGTCCACCCCTATGCAATCCCTAATTTAGGCCTCAAATGCGCATGGCACTCTCACTTTGGAGCCCTGTCGTATTTCAAGGCAACAGTTTAGGGTCACATATGGGGTATCGCCGTACTCGGGAGAAATTGTGTTACAAATTTTGGGGGGTATTTTCTGCTTTTACCCTTTTTAAAAATGTAAAATTTTTGGGAAAACAAGCATTTTAGGTAAAAAAAAATAATTTTTTTTTACATATGCAAAAGTCGTGAAACACCTGTGGGGTATAAAAGTTCACTTAACCCCTTGTTACGTTCCCCGAGGGGTCTAGTTTCCAAAATGGTATGCCATGTGGGTTTTTTTTTGCTGTCCTGGCACCATAGGGGCTTCCTAAATGCGGCTTGCCCCCAGAGAAAAATTTGCGTTCAAAAAGCCAAATGTGACTCCTTCTCTTCCGAGACCTGTAGTGCGCCAGCAGAGCACTTTTCACCCCCCATATGGGGTGTTTTCTGAATCGGGAGAAATTGGGCTTCAAATTTTTAGGGGTATTTTCTGCTATTACCCTTTTTAAAAATAAACATTTTTTGGGAAAACAAGCATTTTAGGTAAAATTATTATTTTTTTTTTTACATTTGCAAAAGTCGTGAAACACCTGTGGGGTATTAAGGTTCACTTTATCCCATGTTACATTCCCCGAGGGGTCTAGTTTCCAAAATGGTATGCCATGTGTTTTTTTTTTTGCTGTTCTGGCACCATAGGGGCTTCCTAAAGGTAACATGCCCCCCAAAAACCATTTCAGAAAAACGTACTCTCCAAAATCCCCTTGTCGCTCCTTCCCTTCTGAGACCCTCTACTGGGCCCGCCGAACACTTTACATAGACATATGAGGTATGTCCTTACTCGAGAGAAATTGGGCTACAAATACAAGTAAAAATTTTGTCCTTTTACCCCTTGTAAAAATTCAAAAATTGGGTCTACAAGAACATGTGAGTGTAAAAAATGAAGATTGTGAATTTTCTCCTTCACTTTGCTGCTATTCGTGTGAAACACCTAAAGGGTTAAAACGCTGACTGAATGTCATTTTGAATACTTTGGGGGGTGCAGTTTTTATAATTGGGTCATTTATGGGGTATTTCTAATATGAAGACCCTTCAAATCCACTTCAAACCTGAACTGGTCCCTGAAAAATACTGAGTTTGAAAATTTTGTGAAAAATCGGAAAATTGCTGCTGACCGTTGAAGCCCTCTGGTGTCTTCCAAAAGTAAAAACACGTCAATTTTATGATGCCAATATAAAGTAGACATATTGTATATGTGAACAAAAAAAAAATGTATTCGTAATATCCATTTTCCTTACAAGCAGAGAGCTTCAAAGTTAGAAAAATGCAAAATGTTCAAATTTTTCATCAAATTTACGGATTTTTCACCAAGAAAGGATGCAAGTATCGACAAAAATTTACCACTATGTTAAAGTAGAATATGTCACGAAAAAACAATCTAAGAATCAGAACGATAACTAAAAGCATTCCAGAGTTATTAATGTTTAAAGTGACAGTGGTCAGATGTGCAAAAAACGCTCCGGTCCTTAAGGCCAAAATGGGCTCCGTCCTGAAGGGGTTAATTCTGATCATAGCATATTCTCATATTAACCAATAATAACCTCATCAATACCGTGATAATATAAAGGTTATGAACCAATTGTTTCACTACATTTCTGCTGTTATTCGAGCCCCTGAGTGCCCCCACCCTCCATAGCGCACAGTTATTTTTCATTCTTTACATTTCATTGGACAGGGCAAGAGATGGGCTGTTTGCCACTATACACACACCGGAACATTCCTTTCCCACACTTATCTGGCCAATCACAGCACCCAGTCCTTATCAATATGCCATGACATACTGCTAGTAAAAGTCCACTGTCCACTGTGCTGGGGGTGATTTACAATACACTACTATAGAGGAATGTAGTGGGAGAAGGGGGATAGGGATGCACAGGCTTTGCAAGGTGCAGAAATGTCATGTGAGCAAAGATGAAAGAAACAGCAGCTGCAAGGAAGGAGATACATTAGGCACTGAACTGTTGCTGCTGGAGTGAGAAGGAAGCCTTGACTTACAATTCAGGGACAGTGAAAAACCTCTGGAGGAGGCAGACAGGCTCACAGATTGTAGGTACACAGCACACGCTGTCTCCTACACACAGCATTAGCTAAACTCAATCCTCACTACTTCTATTCTGTCCTGGTCTCTCTGTTACTACAGACTGAATTCCCCTTTCTGGTGGTAGTGGACAGCAGATTGCAGAGATGTAAGACACCTAGTAGACAAGACTTTAGAGCTTTTTTCTGCAGTTAGGAGTCATTTTTGGTTAGTGAGGTGATTTACAAATATGTCAGGAATCACTAAATGGAGAGAAACAATGGAGGAAATGGAGAGAAACGATAGTGACCATTTAACCATTTCTGTAGTATTGTTTGCTACCTAAAATTTTAAAGACTTTGGTTGTATACGTTAGACACAATAAAGGAATATACCAATCTATAACATCTCTGAATTAAAGGCACCTAATAGTGCACAGTCAAATCAAATCAAATCAATCTTTGTCAGAAAGTTGTAAATTACTTCAATTTAATCATCTTAAAGGGTACTCCAGTGGAACATTTTTGTTTTTTTAAATGAACTGGTGCCAGAAAGTTAAACAGATTTGTAAATTACTTCTATTTAAAAATCTTAATCCTTCCAGTACTTATTAGCAGCTGTATTCCTTTACTCTGTAGCATACAGCTGCTAAGAAGTACAGGAAGGCTGTAGTCCAGTCTGACTACAGTACTCTCTGCTGCCACCTACCTCTGTCCATGTCAAGAACTTAAGGCTTTGGCCAAAATGCAACAAATGGTAACTGCCAGGATTGTTTTCTTGACTTCTATTCTGTACCTCCGCGAGCACCACGTGGAATACGAGTGTTGACCCTTCCCTGTGAGAATAGATCTACCTTTTTAGACTTGAGGTGGTGCTATTTCCCTGTTTATAACATGAGAAATAAGTTATGGTATGTTAACACTGCGGAATCTCCGCTCACGTATAGGGGATAAGTGTTTGATCGCGGGGGGGGTCCTACCTCTGGGACCTCTCCTCTCGCGGGGGACCTACCTCTCCTAAATGTGGCCCCCACATTATCGCTCAGTGAGAGCGCTAGAGAGAGCGCTAGAGAGGTCGATGGTTATGCCCCCGCCCCTTCCCCATACAGTTCTATGGGAGAGGTGGGGAGGCACGAACGCCTCCCCGCCCCTCCCATAAAACTACATGGAGGAGGTGTGTTGGCTGCGGTGTCATGCTGCGACTGGCGCGCCTTCTGCACGGGAGAGCCACAGCAGAGCCAAGCATTCAGAACCCCCCCCCCCCCCCATAGCCCCCCCCCGATCAAACACTCATCGCCTATCCTGGGATAAGTTGTTATCGGCCACAGATGGCCTTTAACTCAAGAAAGGTACTTACCTTATTTAGTTACATTAGAGACACAACTACTAATAAAAGCCTTGAAATGATAGGAGGATGCCGCCTGTTCATTGTACGGAGATGAAATCTGTAAAATATGGGGTTCTCTGTATGGAAAAATGAGTGTTAATAAACACATAGGGGGAGATTTATCAAAGAATTTAGACTGGTTTTTCTTGTCTAAATTTGTCGCACAGAAAGTCGCAGTCTAAATATGTGCGACTTTTCTGCGACTTTTGCTCTAGAGGATTTTTAGAACATGATGCATTCTGGTCTATTTTAGACTGAAATGCATTGAAAAATGCATTGGTGCTGAATTTAACAAAAGCAACTTTTCAGCGACAAGTCGCATAGGCTGAAAGTACGCCAAAATGTCAGTGTTGGAGCAGGTATAAATATAGACTAAAGCATAGATCATGGAGTCTGTGCACAGAATTTATCAAGAGCCGTGCGCCATTTGATAAATTAGGTGCACAATAGACCAGACTAACCCTCTGTAGTTTGGTCTATATTGATGCGGGACATAGACAGCTTTGATAAATATCCCCCATAGAGTTCTATATGTAGATTATATAGATATTGGGGGAAATTCATCAAAACCTGTGCTGAGGAAAAATTGACCAACTGCCCATAGCAACCAATCAGATCGCTTCTTTCATTTTTCAGAGGCCTTTTTAAAAATGAAAGAAGCGATCTGATTGGTTGCTATGGGCAACTGGTCAACTTTTCCTCTGCACAGGTTTAGATAAATCTCCCCCATAGTGTATGCAATGAATTCACATTCACACAGATCATCAATACACTTCATAAATGCTGACGCCCATAATACAATGGGGCAGGTGCAGTATCCAAGTGGCTGAAGGAAGAATTTGGATATTTGCTAACTTGCAGCATTTACCATTCCACATGAGGTTCAGGTTTTTCCTGTTCTATGCCAGATTATCAGGATTTCAGGACTATTATATGTCAAACCAATGGAGTTTTACTCTATCGTGGAAACATGTTAATAATTAATAACTATTTATGTGTACGGTATATAATAATGTTGGATTATGATGGTTATTTTTATCTGTCCATATAGGTATGCACAAGGTGTCTTCCACCCTTTTCATGGCTTTAAGCCTGATGTCACATGTCACCGTTATGATGTCACAGCTCCCTGCAGGGAAACTACTGCGTGCTGTGAATGTTGATCCCATCTTGCTGTTGGCTCAATATAGACATGGTGCCTCGCTTTCTACAGCCGTTACTTTTGCTCATCACTTCCGCCCATGGTAAGAGATATTTGTGGTGTCCCGGTACTGGACTCGGTCCCGTACCTTTGGTTGTAAGTCCCCATAGTCAGAGTTCCTCATGCTGATAGGGCTCTCCTAGTGGCATAATCCCTAGTCGCCTCATAGTATTCTTAAAATTGTATATATTTAATATGGTATAATGTAGAGTAAGTAATATACAGGACCTTAGGTCACGTGATCAGTGATATTTGTGTTGTATTAGAAGTTAAGGACCTTCGAGTCATGTGACTAGGTCACGTGTTTGGGGAACCAATAAGCCTGCCCCTTCAGATATAAGGGCGCTGTATCCAATGATCGCTCTCGTTCCTCCAGGATATGACAGCGAGCGGAGCTCTGTGTAATTCTACAAGCAATTTAGGCCGCGTACTGAACCGTGAATTTATCCAACTTCATCCTAAAATCCTACGTGACTACTGAACCTAAAACATACCCCTAAATTCAGTGGAACAGCGTAAATCAAGGATTCAAAGCTTATTCCCTACAAGGTCCCAGCCAACCTGTGAGGAGCCTAAATTCCGGTCCTCTTGTAAAGACGTTTGTTAATTGCATCCTGCATAAAATCTGCAGTAAAGTTATTTCAAGTTCAATACAATTCCGGCTTTATTCCTCCCTATCGTTCCTGGGACGGGTGGCGGTAGGATATATATACTGAAACCCGCACGCTGGCGTCACGACAATTAAGGGTTAATACTATACCCAGCAACACTACCCTGCAACACCCCTGTTCAACCCTCATCCCAAGTTTCCACATATTCCAATTCCAATTCTCTAACTGAGTGTTTTTGTAAATACCGTTGATCATAATTCAGCATGGCTAATTTAATGGGGTTATCCAGGAATCGAAAAACAGAAATAATTTATTTCAAAGTCCACTCCCCGTCTGTCTCCAGGTTGTGTGTGGTTTTGCAGCTCAGTTCCATTGAAGTGAATGGAGTTAAGTTGTAACAGCGCCCCCAAACTGGAGACAAAGACAGGAGAATAGCAAAACCGTATTATATGATGTAGAAAATAACATTATATGTATATTTGTAATATACATTACTTAAAAAAATGTGTATATTTTTGTCCCTGCAGCTATTGAGTCAGCCCCGGGCCCTGCAAGCCATTTCACGGGCTTTTTTCAAACAGTCCACACTATAAAAGGTAGCCATAGTATGTGTCCCCTCATGACCTGATGAAGAGGGGAGCCATCCCCTCGAAACGTGTTGTCACTCCATCTGTTCCAAATAAAAAGGGATTTTATTTGCACTACTCTGAAGTCTGAATTCTTCATTGCAGCTCTACATCCAGCAAGCGCCAGAAAAGTGTCTACTTTTCTCCCATATAGCCGCAGGCTGTGGAAACTCTCCTATACAGCTTACTCTGGTGCACATCCTAGATTTTCTGGGTGAGGAGCAGAGTGCCCAGGCAAAAGGAAATCTATAGGAAGTAAATAAGCATCCCTAATTTTCTGTCCCTTCTGTACTTTCTATTGTCCTTACACTAATAGCATAGTGTGCCATGGAAACTGTGTAAAGGGGTTATGGTTTGCACAAGATGTAATTTGCCAATGATGGTTTTGGTGCTGGATACCTCTGTACATGATTTATCAGTCCGTCTATAGCACAAATACCAGATTTCAAGTCCTATCCTCCAGGGCAGTTGTCTCTGCGAAATTTTTACTTCAGTGTTGTCTGCTGTCATAAAACTGATTCCATCATGTGGATTTATAGGAATAGAGTTGACCAATAAATTTACTTATTTAATCTCTATTTAAACTATAGGCACCAGAAAAGCCAAGAACCTGTCAAAATACCTGGAGGCCAGAGGTAAGTAGAATTGGATCCCAGTTAATCCATGGCGCAATTTGATAAAACTCTTCTCCAGTTCCTTTTCCAGGGAACTAAACCCATAGCTCATCCTTTCCTTCTCCCAAACCTAAGTATTTGTCTAAATATCATTCATTACCTATATAGAGTAGTTTCCCTGTTTCAGCTGTCACTCACTTGCAGGGAGTGAGAGAAATATGTCATTCTCCGATCCACTTTGTCTTAAAGCAAAGTCCTCATTGAGACTAGCCCCCACCTTTTGAGACAAGCCCACGTGACCTCTGTCTTGTCTGGCTTCACAGTGTCTGGCTGAAAACCACAACCGCCGTCATTTAGACCGCTGTCATTTAGAGGGTAACATGATTTATGGCTACCTATATTGATCTTAGGGGCCGATAGGAACAGTTCGACAGTCAGAGCTCAGCCGCGCTGACTGTCGGGAGTTGTAGTTTTGCAGAGAAGCAGGGGGAGAAAACATAGAAAAGTCCCAGACTACACCAGGGGCCACAGGAGCGGGCGGAATTGGAAAGAATACGCACAGGGACACAGACAAGGTACTGTAGAGGCTCTGGGGCATTTTTTTTTCTTTACTTCCCTGGAGTATCCCTTTAAATCATCTTTTTACCCAAATCTCTTGTACAGTTTACCAAATGTCACAACCTTGTCCTAAAAATCCTTCATAATGACGAGTTTACATGGGCCAATGGGCTAGGGGGAAATATTTGGGGGAGGAGCCTTCAGAAGGGCTGGCAAATGATTGTGCAAATTAGTACTCACCAGTCCATGCCTATTGCATATCTGCCCTAAGCGACGGATCCACAACCCATAAAGAACGTCCCTTCCTAACTAAAGTGCTGGGGCATCAAGTCAAAATAACAAACTAAAAAACACTGTAAAGGGTTATGGAAACAGTCAGGAACAGAAGGTAAATACACACTATAACAATGCTCAAGGGAGACAAACGAACACAAAGGATTATCAACAAGCCTAGTCTGGAAACCAAGAGAACAATAATATATAGTGACGAGAACCAGAGAGAAGTCCAAAAACAGAGACAGAACCACGGATAGGCCAGAGTGTAACCACAGCAACCCAACTAGAAAATTTAAAGAGACACAGCTCTAACAAAACAATGGTTTTACTGGCCGCACAAAAGATCCTAATTCTAGGAACTCTCATCTGCCCAATAATTGTCCGGTGCCTTAGGTACAGTTACACAGAAGGGTCAGGATTTCATTACGACCCCCTCCGCTATCCGTGTATATATAGTATTGTAAGAAATGTTCTTTCATCCTTATTGTTTTTCTTTCTTGTTATTCTTTAACAGTTCGAGAACTTTTACTAAAAATCATCCTACCTGGAATTCTGATAGTGATCCTGTTTTTCATCTGTATGAGTCAATGGTAAGTTGTAAAAATATTACATACATTACATTATATTGCGATTAATTTTGTTATTACTGTAGAAAAATATGTCCTCAGAGCAGAGGTTACAATGTATTTTCTCTATCAAATCAGGAGATGCAAAATCATACAATGGATTTTTCCGGAGAAAAGCAATAGCGCCCCCAAAGACTGTTCTCTGGAGTCTCTCATTATCCATAAACCAGGTAAGATTATAACTCCATAGAATAATATCTAGACAAAGAATCATCTCATTTGTGCTGCTGAATCTACATATTTACTGCTCAATAGCTCCTTAAAGAGGTACTACGGTGGAAAATGCTTTTTTTTTTTTCAAATCAACTGGTGCCAGAAAGTTAAACAGATTAGTAAATTGCTATTATAATTATTATAAATTATTATTAAACTTTTATTTAGAAATCTTAATATTTCCAGTACTTATCAGCTGCTGTATACTGCAGAGGAAGTTATATTTCTTTCTGGAGTTCTTTTCAGTCTGTCCACATTGCTCTCTGCTGACACCTCTGTTAATATCAGGAACTGTCCAAAGCAGGAGAGGTTTGCTATGGGGATTTGCTTGTACTCTGGACAGTTTCTGACATGGACAGAGGTGTCAGCAGAGAGCACTGTGGAAAGACAACTTCCTGTGGAGCATACAGCAGCTGATAAGTACTGTAAGGATTAAGATTTTTAAATAGAAGTAATTTACAAATCTGTTTAACTTTCTGGCACCAGTTGTTTTCCACCAGAGTGGAAACATATTTGTAAATTACTTCTATAAAAAAATCTTAATCCTTCCTGTACTTATTAGCTGCTGAATACTACAGAGGAAATTATTTTCTTGTTGGAATGCTCTCTGATGACATCATGACCACAGTACTCTCTGCTGACGTTATTATAATAATAATAACACTTTATTTATTGTTGTCCTTAGTGGGATTTGAACCTAAGTCCCCAGCACTGCAAGGCAGCAGTGTTAACCACTGAGCCACCATGCTTCCCTTAGCATACATCTGCTATGCATGGTTGCTAAAATGGACAGAGATGTCAGCAGAGAGCACTGTGTTCGTGATGTCATCAGTGTTCCAAAAAGAAAGGAATTTCCTCTGTAGCATTCAGCAGCTAATAAGTACTGGAACGATTAGGATTTTTTAATAGAAGTAATTTACAAATATGTTTAACTTTCTGCCACCAGTTGATTTAAATGAAAAAAAGGTTTTCACCAGAGTACCCCTTTAAGCTTAGTAATTGTATCTTCTATACTCCAACTAACAATAGCGCACATGCTTCATTACTTGTTCTATCTGGTTATTGACAATCAATTGGACAGTGTAATATCAACATCTCATATCTGTAACTTGTGTTTCGGAGGCTTCTCTTAATAATACTTTTATTTTATGGTTTATACCTTGCTCAGTGGGAGCTTATAGTAGCTACTGATCATATAGATCAGTGGTCTCAATGGGCCACAGTTTGAGACCACTAATATAGATCAATAATACGCTGACTCCTGTTAAAAGTCCAGGTCATTCCACCCATTCCACTGCACCATAATAATGTTGGTTTCTTTCTATAATAATTTATTTTTCTATTTATTTTTTTTTTTTTTAGAGAAGGAAATTCTGCAATTAAATGACATTTGCAATGAACAGGAACGGAAAAACAATGACCCCAAAGAAGGAGGACCGGAAAATATTCCACATCTGGAGATCTTTCCAGTGATTCCTAGTTAACCGGATATAAAGATTGGCTTCCTTTGCCCCATAAATAGCCATAACTAGGCATCTGCTAAAAACTTGACTTGATTGGGTAAACCCCACCAAATTCCAACACCCCAGGCTGGGGATAAGTGTCTCATCATGGGGAGTGGGACCGCTGGGACCCCTGCAAACCCCTGGATGGGAGGAACATGTGCCGTCTGTAGCATGCGCTTACATTTCTATGGGAGCGCCGGAGTTGCCCAAGTATAATACTCTAATCTCTTTGGGTCCCAGCGGTCCAACCCCCCCCCCCCCCCCCCTGTGATCAGACAATTATCATTTATTCTGTGGATATTTGGAACACATTGTTTATTAGCATTCGCAGGTATGTCAGATTCCTGTGCAACACCTGATGGTTCCTTAACTATCCATTCTACTTAGCTATTGGAAGCTTCAAAATAGGTGTAAGATAAGTCACACACCATGGGCAAACAAATGTTAAGAAAGTATTCCCCTTCAAAGAAACAGTGCAGAGCTGAGCTCACCCCAAACCTATGTACATGCCTACTTAAACGATCTGCCCTTAACAGTGGCCCCCAAAAAGGCAATGGTCCCTACACTGGACTTAATGCACAGAGCATCAGAAGAAGTCAGACAGACCAGGTCAGCAACACATGGGGAAAAAAAAATTAAAAAAAATAAATCATAATCAGTAGACAAGAGAAGTCAAACAGGCAAAGTCAGCAACACATGGGAAAAAAATTACAAAATCAGTAGACAAAGGGTAAACCAGGGACAAGCGTAGGAAGTAAAAAACTAAGAGGGCAATGCAATATGCAAATGAAACCAGAAATGTCAGGACAAGCATGGGTCAAAAATGGTAGAGTGGTACAAAATCAGTGCTCAAAAGGCAAGGTCTGATCACAAGCAGAGGTCAGATCAGGTCAGGTTACAAAATAGCACAAACAAGGTACGCTAGTGAAGTAAAATCGTTTTTTGATAAAAAAAATTCCAAGATCGCAGGAAAATGGCACATTTTACTGTTAATGCACAAATTACAATAAAATGCATCATTTATGAAGTTATTGGGAAACATCACAGAAAAAATTTGGTCAAAATGTGTAAAAAATAAAAATACAAAAATGTGGTAAAAAGCCTGTAGACTTCATACTAGGGCTGCATGATTTGGGAAAAATGTGTGATTGCGATTATGGAGGTAAATATTGTGATTGCGATATAATAAACAAATGGTGAACTCTCCCCATTTCATATAACCATTCCATTCATAATATGAAATGAGGTGAATTGGCTTATATAAAATGAAATATATACGCTATATGAGAGGGAATATAGATTATAGAAGGGCAAATATAGCCATTCCATCACATAAAGCCATTCCCCTCCATGTCATGTTATTGATTTGTATATAAAAGAGAGAGAAATAAGCTTAAAGGAAATCTGTCACTAGTGTCACCTGCACTAACCTGTCAGTACCGACAGGTAGTGCAGGTGACACTGATGACAACGGTATTCACCTTGTCCCGTTCCAGCAGGATCTTCGGTAATCTTCTCCGTTAGCTCCGCTCCGGGCACCGTGTTTCCCTGTCCCCACTGGGGCATGCTTTCATGTTGTGTACGCCAAATTCAGACCCTGCCAAATAATTGTCACAGCTGAAATCAAGACTTCTTAGACCAGACAACAGTCTTTTATTGTCTAATTTTGGTGACCTGTGTGAATTGTAGCCTCAGTTTCCTGTTTTTAGCTGACAGGAGTGGCACCCGGTGTGGTCATCTGTACTGCTGTAGCCCATCTGCTTTAAGGTTGGACATGTGCATTTAAATGTTGTATTCTGCAGACCTTGGTTGTAATAAGTGGTTATTTGAGATATTGTTGCCTTTCCATCATCTGGAACCAGCTTGCCCATTCTCCTCTGACATCAACAAGGCATTTTTTTTCTTTTCTTGACCGTTCTCTGTAAACCCTGAGGATGGTAAACCTTTTTCTTCCCCATTCAGATGCTCAGTTTGAACTTTAGCAAGCTGTCTTGACCCCTTCTATGCCTAAATGCAATGAGTTGCCGCCATGTGATTGGCTGATTAGCCATGGGAACAGGTATACCTAATAAAGTGGCCAGTAAGTGTATTAAGTGTATTTAAGGGGTAGTTCCATTGTTTTTTTTAAATCAACAGGCACCAGAAAGTTAAACAGATTTGTAAATTACTTCTATTTAAAAATCTTAACCCTTCCAGTACTTATCAGCTGCTGTATTCTCCACAGGAAGTTCTTTTCTTTTTGAATTTCCTTTATGTCTGACAACATTGCTCTCTGCTGACACCTCTGTCCATTTTAGGAACTGTCCAGAGTAGGAGCAAATCCCCATAGCAAACCTATCCTGCTCTGGACAGTTCCTAAAATAGACAAATGTGTCAGCAGAGAACAGTGTGGTCAGACAGAAAGGAAATTCAAAAAGAAAAGAACTTCCTGTGGAGCATACAACAGCTGATAAGTACTGGAAGGATTAAGATTTTTAAATAGACGTAATTTACAAATCTGTTTACCAGTTGATAAAAAAAAAAAAATGTTTTCCCGGGGTGTACCCCTTTAACAGCCTTTTTGATTCCTAACATTTTTGTAATTCATTTTATCCCATAGTTAAGAGAACTCCGGCCCTAATACATCTTATCCCCTATCCAAAGGATAGGGGATAAGATGTATGATCCCCAGAGGCAGGACCTCCGCAATCTGTCATTCCGCACCCACCTCTCCGCAGCGCTGGAGGCTCCAAGTGTGAAGCGTGACAACCACGGGGCAGGAGTACCGTAACGCCCCCCGTGTGACGTCACACCCCTCCCCCTTCAAGGCAAGTCTGTGGGAGGGGCCATCACGCCCCCTTCCATAGACTTGCACTGAGGGGGCGGGGTGGGACGTCACACGGGGACGGAGTTATGACATCACAATACTCCAGCCCCGTGGTCGTCACTCTTCACACTCGGAGTCTCCAGCTCTGCGGAGCGTTCACAAAGGTGGGTGCAGAATGACAGATTGCGGGGGTCCCCAGCGGCGGGACCCCCACGATCTTACATCCTATCCCCATCCTTTGGATAGGGGATAAAATATATTAGGGCCGGAGTACCCCTTTAAAGCAATCATGGGGGTCCCTCTTGTGATTTGCCAACTGATCTGGGATATCCAACAAGTAAAACAAACAATTTAAATTAAACTAGAGCAGAAATAGCGACGCCGAGCACCGCCGGTGTAGCGTAGCAGATACTGTTCAGTGCTATACTCAATTCAGACCTCAACCACGGTAAAAATTGGTCGAAAGGTGGTGTTATCTATAATGCACATAGTGCAATGTGAATACGTCCAGAGAGAATAAAGAAGCACTCACCACGTCTTGTAGCAGATAACTTCTGTTTATTGCAGTGTAGCTTCAAGCAAGACCCTTGCAGCCAGTGTAGGGAGTCTCAGGTGTGACAGCTGTTTCACCCGTGCACATGGGCAGCATCCTGCACGAACTCCCTACACTGGCTGCAAGGGTCTTGCTTGAAGCTACACTGCAATAAACAGAAGTAATCTGCTACAAGACGTGATGAGTGCATCTTTATTCTCTCTGGACATAAACACTTTAAATTGACTGTCCTATCTTGGATACTGATGTCTTTTACAGAGCTCCAATGGATCTGTCTCAGCCCTAGCTAAGTGCTGCACTTCTTGTCAGTGTTTCCCTGAGGAGCAGCACTCCTGGTCTTCTGTGGAGGAGTCAGGGAGACTTTTCGAGGGCTGTGGGGCCTTCATTCTAAGGGTCTATTCACACGGCAGAATTGCACTTAAAATGATAGCCCAATACACTTCTATGGGATTCCGCACTCCCGTTGACACTTCGGAATTTCAGCTTGCGGAATTCCGCTAGCGGAATTCCGCAAGCTGAAATTCCGAAGAGTCAACGGGAGTGCGGAATCCCATAGAAGTGTATTGGGCTTTCATTTAAGGCAGAATACCGCACACCGAATTCTGCTGGCAGAAATTCCACTGTGTGAATAGACCCTAAGGATCACGGGGGTCCAGGCAGGCAGATTCCTATCAATGTGTTGGCATATCCTACCTATACTGTGATGGAAAAAAACCTTTAATACCGATTTGTGTTAACAAAACCAACTGTTACTTGCTCGAAAACACAACATGTACTGGTTGAACAGCATGCTAGCCTCCCAAACCCCCCACCCCTATTCCTCAATGCACTGGTGTGGGGCGGTCCAGCTAGCAGTGCCAGCCGGACGCCATCTGCCTTGATACTGGGACCACATAATATTCTCCTTAATTACATTAGCAATGCCATCAGTTCTGGTATTAAGAGGGGCATACGGAGATTCCTTTGCCAGCCTGTGAATCTGTAATAATGACACAGAACAGCAGCGGCCAGATGTGAGGAGAGAAATGATGGGAAGAATACTGGGAGGACAGCCGGGGATAGGGCTCAAGAACATTAACAACACAAACAATTATTTCCCGTATTATGTATGGAAATGGTCTATTTATCCAATGTAAATAATTAACATGTTATTATTGTACTTTCCCATAAGTGATATAAGAATTCAATTATCTTTGGGTGGGGGGTGTATTTTAAATATTCCTTTACAGTAATTCAAGCTCAATATTCCTGATAAGAAAGCACGAGAGTTAAATGAGTGAAATCTGCCGCAATAAGCTGCTAAACCCCTCTTAATGGTGGCGAAGTTTAATTATTTGGCTATTCATGGATTTTAAAGCTTATCTGCCATATCACAGTAAAAAAAATAATACTTATAAATGTTGCTCACTAGGTCATGCAGATGCTTTATATTTCTTTTTTATGTGCCTAGCTTCTGTATTTGGCTCACAAATCCCTCTGTTCTTCTGCTCACTCATTCTGACATCCACTGCTCAGGAAGGGACGTGTCCAAGGCAAGCACTGAGCCTGCCCTCACTCACCATGCATTCACTTCCTCCCTGAGTCTGCTGTGCCGTGCTGGGTCTCTTCATCCAATTACTGCAGGCCGCTCCGTAACCCCTTCTTTCTGTGTTCAGACAGTCTGATAGACAGGACAGGAGTGAGCACAGAGGAGTGTTAGACCCGCCCTCACTTCCTGGAATTTGTTACAGCCTCTGCTGCAACTGGGACAAAGATGATGCTGCCGCCGGACAGGATTGTGTTCTGGGTGGTATGGGGACCCCTATTGGTCCTTTTTTAACCCCTTAAGGACGCAAGACATAAATGTACGTCCTGGTGCGGTGGTACTTAAAGCACCAGGACGTACATTTACGTCCTGTACATAACCAGGGGCATCGGAGCGATGCCCGTGTCATGCGCGGCTGATCCCGGCTGCTGATCGCAGCCAGGGACCTGCCGGCAATGGCCGACGCCCGCGAGATCGGCCATTAACCCCTCAGATGCGGGGATCAATACAGTTCCCGGCATCTGCGGCAGTACGCGATTTCAATGAATGATCTGATCGCCCGCAGTGCTGCTGCGGGGATCCGATCATTCAGAACGCCGCACGGAGGTCCCCTCTCCTGCCTCTGTCCGGCTCCCGTCTTCTGCTCTGGTCTGAGATCAAGCAGACCAGAGTAGAAGATCACCGAAAACACTGATCTGTTCTATGTCCTATACATAGAACAGATCAGTATTAGCAATCATGGTATTGCTATGAATAGTCCCCTATGGGGACTGTTCAAGTGTAAAAAAAAAAAAATGTTTAAAAATTTAAAATTTAAAGTAAACAAAAAGTGAAAAATCCCCTCCCCCAATAAAAAAAAAGTAAAACGTCTGTTTTTTTCCCGATTTTACCCCCAAAAAGCGTAAAAAAATAAATTTAATAGACATATTTGGTATTGCCGAGTGCGTAAATGTGCTGCCAGTAATGCCATAGACTCACCCAGCGCCAAAATATCAGGTTCATATACATTCCTGCTAATCCTTTATGGATTAACAAACCATCCGATGCAGGATTAAAGGAATTTTGCTGCACTTATATTATCAGTAGACGATTTCGATAGAAAATATTCTTAATGACAATGACATAACTCATTAATGCTAAATGATATCTTCTTAGATCTTCCCTCTTGACACTTGTCAATACATCACTGACCCCAGAGGTTAATCTACTGCACCGTTATCTACCACGAGACTAGTAAATCCCTTGAACTCCAATACTGCTGTAAAACAAATAGTCATATTTATTGTGATTTTTATTACTGTTTTAATTCAGCTCATCCTGGAAAAAAAGAATTTGTGACATCAAAAAAAAAAAACCCTGCAAGTATTTATAACTATGTCTCGAGGATAATACATTAATCTGGCTTAGCAAAAAGAAGAGTCATGTTAATAGACCTGGATTTATGGAGGCATAATAAAGAAGATATAAATAATTAGATGGAATATATGGGTACTAACGAAGTCCAGGTCTGTAAATCTTACCGATATGTTGGAAGAGAGTAAACATCAAGTCTTGGTGCTACTGACCTGTTTGTAGGAATGAGAACATCGAGGATGTGCTTATTGATAATGTCCCAAAGGGCTTGCCCACTTTTTGGTAGAACAGTCCATTGATAATAAGATGACCACAAGGTGTCCTATTGCTGGAACGTTCAGTGGTCAGCTGTTGTCTGTGGAGGAACACTACAAATGGTCACATTTTCTACAGCACCTCCATAGGAGAAATGAATGACTATACAGTGACCCCCCGACATACGATCATCTCAACATACGATGCTTTTGTATGTCGGGGCCATCGCATAAACGGCTATCCGGCGGCGCAGACTACTTCAGCTGCCACCGGATAGCCGTTTACGGTGCCCCGTGTGGTCCGGTGACGATCACTTACCTGTCCTCGGGGCTCCGACGCGTCCTCTTCGGGATCCCCTCCATCGTCGGCGCTCTCCATCGTCGTCATCACGTCGCTGCGCACGCCGTCCCGTCATCTAAAAGGAGCGGCGTGCGTAATGACGTGATGGCGGCGACGGAGAGTGAGGATGCCGGGGAAGCAGAAGCCTTGCCGGAGCGTCAGGGACACCCCGGGGACGCGGCGACAGCGATGGAAGGCGACATCCGGGGCAGCGGTGACGAGCGATGATGGTCCGAAGCGGCGGGGACACGTGAGTACAACCTCCAATACCAGTGGTCTTCAACCTGAAGACCTCCAGATGTGGCAAAACTACAACTCCCAGCATGCCCGGACAGCCGTTGGCTGTCCGGGCATGCTGAGTGTTGTAGTTTTTCAACATCTGGAGGTCCGCAGGTTGTAGACCACTGTCCTATACTTTACATTGCACGGATCTCTCAACATGCGATGGTTTCAACAAACGATGGTCCGTTTGGAACAGATTACTATCGTATGTTGAGGGACCACTGCACTTCTCTTAGTGATATTATTGGGCTATGTAATGCATTGGGTTTATAGGTTCCTCCAGATTGGTAGATGCCACTCGCCCTAACCTAGGTATATGCATATAGCCCAGCTTCTTTCGTGGTTTGCCTACTTGTGTTCTCTCCTCTCCAGTGTCAAAATTCTTGTGTGCAGCCCCTAACCCAGAGGTCTCAAACTCCCAGCATGCCCAGACAGCCAACCTGTATGGCATGGCTGCTCTATATGGTAGCAATAGTTGTATTAAGACCAGCATAATGGAGGATCTCATAGAAAATAATGGAGAAGGTGCTTCATGTGCTAAGGGAATCTTTTTAGAATTTTTTCAATATGTGGCGGCCACTGGGTGCTAGTAGACATACCTTGTTCACTTTGTGACGCCAGGGCACCGTTTATCCGATCCACGGTCCGAAGGTGGGAAGCAGTATTTCTGGGCCAGACACATTGGTCCTCATTTACTATTGCAAACCCGACATGTCTGCGCTAGAATTTGAGCCAGAATTGAAAAAAACCCAGACGAACTCTCCATTTTGCTATGAAAACCCGAAAAAGGGGCATGGCTGTTGGGAAAGAGGGCGGGGTCACCCAAAAGGGGCGTGTTCCCGACATTTTCACAAAAAAACTACATATTTACTAAGGTTTCCACAGAAAATGTGGTGGATTCCGCTGAGGAAAACCCGACAGATCACAGCATGTGTAAAAAAAAAAAGGAAAATGTAGGGAAACCTTAGTATATACAGTACAGTGGTCCCTCAACATACGATGGTAATCCGTTCCAAATGGACCATCGTTTATTGAAACCATCGTATGTTGAGGGATCCGTGCAATGTAAAGTATAGGACAGTGGTCTACAACCTGCGGACCTCCAGATGTTGCAAAACTACAACACCCAGAATGTTGGCTGTCCGGGCATGCTGGGAGTTGTAGTTTTGTATCAACTTGAGGTCCGCAGGTTGAAGACCACTGTTAGAGAAAGTTGTACTCCCCACCTGTCCCCACCGCTCCGGACCATAACCGCTTGTCATCGCTGCCCGGGATGTCGCCGTCCATCGCTGTCCCCGCGTCCCCGACGCTCGGGTAAGGCCTCTGCTTCCCCGGCATCCTCGCTCTCTGTCGTTGCCATCACGTTGCTACATACGCCGCTCCTATTGGATGACGGGACGGCGTGATGACGACGATGGAGAGCGCCGACGATGCAGGGGATCCCGAAGAGGACGCGCCGGAGCCCCGAGGACAGGTAAGTGATTGTCAGCGGACCACACGGGGCACCGTTTATGCGATGGCCCCGACATACAAAAGCATCGTATGTTGATGCTGCCTCTGAGATGCCATCGCATGTGGAAATGATCGTATGTCGGGGTCACCGTAGGTCGAAAAAAAAAATTGTAGGGAATTAAAACCCACAAAGAAACCTACACAACACTCTTAGTAAATAAGGGAAATCAGGGCCAATGAGTCAATAAACACACTGACGTCAGGTTACAGTAAACAGCCTTTTACTGAGCATGTGAAGAGGGTATAATACAAACAGCTGGCCTTGGTGTGAGAGTGCAGTGTATCCCTTGCGAGCCTTGTTGCCGTTCTGAGACTTGTGGTGCTTTTCACCGGACGGAATTGTAGAATTTGGAATTCTGTCAGCCAGGGTCCTTCCAAGGCACTGTAGACTATTCTGCAGGGGCATGAATCTTCCCCGCGAGTAACACTTGTAGGATGACGAGTAGTAAACGGAAGTAGGCCTCTGCTTAGGACACACGATTACGCACACTTGAGCTTAGCAGCTGCTAGACTCTAGAGCAGTGGTCTTCAACCTGCGGACCTCCAGATGTTGCAAAACTACAACTCCCAGCATGCCTGGAGTTGTAGTTTTGCAACATCTGGAGGTCCGCAGGTTGAAGACCACTGCTCTAGAGTGAACGGACTAACTCCTCCCCTGTATCTCACTATCCAGAGGGGACTTTTGGGGTCTCATTGGCTCACATGGTCACATGGGGTTCACTGCTTGCATTTTTAAAGGCACAGTAACGGGTTTAACATGGAACCATAACAAAATGAATTTAAGAAAAATATATTATTTTGTTATTTTATTACACATTTACATAATTAATATAACAAAAGGACGGACGCCAGTGGGCCCAACACCCTGTGCTTCCAGGCTGCCCGCGACAGTCTAAAACCACGGGACAGCCACTTGTGCTGGGACACCACATATATATCTACAGTGACCCCCCGACCTACGATGGCCCCGACATACGATAATTTCAACATGCGATGGCCTCACAGAGGCAGCATCAACATATGATGCTTTTTAATGTTGGGGCCATCGCATAAACATTTATCCGGCAGCGCAGACTGCTTCAGCTGCCACCGCATAGCCGTTTACAGTGCCCCGTGTGGTCCGGTGGGTGTCACTCACCTGTCCTCGGGGCTCCGGCACGTCCTCTTCGGGATCCCCTGCATGGCCGGCGCTCTCCATCGTCATCATCACGTCATCGTGCACGCCGTCCCGTCATCCAATAGGAGCGGCGTGCGCAGCAACGTGATGACGGCAATGAAGAGACGCAGCAGAGACGCTCCGGGGACGCGGCGACAGCGATGGAGGCCGACATCCAGGGCAACGGTGAGCGACGGGGACAGGTGAGTATAACCTCCTATACCAGTGGTCTTCAACCTGCGGACCTCCAGATGTTGCAAAACTACAACTCCCAGCATGCCCGGACAGCCGTTGGCTGTCCGAGCATGCTGGGAGTTGTAGTTTTGCAACATCTGGAGGTCCGCAGGTTGGAGACCACTGTCCTATACTTTACATTGCACGGATCCCTCAACATGCGATGGTTTCAACAAACGATGGTTCATTTGGAACGGATTACCATCGTATGTTGAGGGATCACTGTATATAAATGCACTTAGCTTTCATAGTACTGCTGATGGGGTACTGTATAACTGTATAGGTCACTCAGCCACTCAACTTTCCATTATTCAGAGGACACTGGTAGCATAAAGTTGAAAAAAGTAGAAAACCTGGATGCCCTCCTGGCAACATCGGGTATCTCCACTGGTGCCGACAAAGTATTTTTGTTCACCAAATTAGATATTTCTTTTAACCAAATAAAATAACTGGCTTTATGCCTGAACTGGGCGCAAAATAAAAATTAAACTTCAGTTTAGGTCAGTGTTTACCAATCAAGGTGCCTCCAGCTGTTGCAAAACTTCTCCTGCCAATGGTGGATTCAACCAGGAGAATGGACATATTTATTTTTCATCCAGAATTCGTTTCCATGTTGGAAATTAATCTGTGTGCACAGAGTAGAGGAAAAACCCATTAAAGGGGTACTCTGGCAAAAAAATCCAAAGGATAGGGGATAAGATGTCTGATTGCGGGAGTCCCCGTCATCCATGCACGGAGCGAACTCCGCTCCATGCAAGATGATTGGCCACTACAACCTCCAAGCCCCCTCCATTCATGTTTATGGCAAGAGGCGTCACAGCTACGTACTAGCTGTCACACCCCCTCCTATAGACATAAATGAAGGGGGTGTGGCATGACGTCACAAACATGGAAGCTCCAAGCTTCCGTGTTCCGGACACCGCCGCTGCCGGGCCGGAGATCGCAGGGGTCCCCAGCGGCGGGACTCCCGCGATCAGACATCTTATCCCCTATCCTGTGGATAGGAGATAAGATGTTTTTTTCCGGAGTAACCCTTTAAAGTCAATGGGAGTCTAATGCAAGGCAGAATTTGCATGGAATTTGAAGAGGAAATTTCTTGAACTCTTAGGATAGATACTAGTTTACCGCAGGCAGGATTCCAATCACTTAGGCTATGTTCACACGGCAGAATTTTTGTGCGGAATTCTGCATTGGAGTCCAATTGATTTTAATGGGATTCTGCTGCGCTGTTCACATAGCAGAATTTCTGCGCTGGAAACAGGCGTGGAAATTCAGAAAGAATGTGCATGTCTATTCTTTCTGTGGACCCGCACAGAATGCATTGCCGTCTATGATGTCTCGGCACTCCGCATTCAGGGGAATGTCTGCGCATAGATTTTCCATGCGGACATTCCCTTGTGTGAACTTATCCTTAGGGTACGTTCACACCCGCGGATTTCATAGCGGGTTTTCCGCTGCGTATTTGAAAGTGGGCGGGCTCTTCTCGGCTGTCCGCAGCAGATTTTCCGTGGCGGAATGTACACTGCGGAAAATCCGCCGCAAGCCCCATTGAAGTCAGTAGGGACTGTGGCGGATTTACCGCAGCGTAAATTCCGCCGCGGAAAATCTGCTGCCGACAGCCGAGAAGAGCCCGCCCACTTTCAAATACGCAGTGGAAAACCTGCTAAAAAATCTGCACGTGTGAACTTATCCTTATACTGTGTATTTACCAACCACATCTCCTGGATGTTTTCTCCAACTATCTAATACCCTAATAATATTTTGTGATGGTGCTTCTAATCTTTCCCCCATCTGACCTCAGATTGTTTTTTGATTCTTATCAAAAACACTTCTCCCCCGAAACTTACAGCTAAAATACAATTTGCAATTAAGATGAAATTATACTTGGTAATTAAGTAAATATATGTTATTGTACTGTGATGTATCAGGAGATATGTAGCAAGGGTAAAGAATGTTTATACCATATATTTTCAGTCCTCTATTCTACATAGACACAAAAATAGCAGCTTAGTAGCAGCGCCACCTGCTGGCAAGTTAATGTAAGACATGTAGTCGTGGATCTATGATATGATGTGACTTTTCCATTCTTCTTAGACCTTTAGAATTAAACTTCTAAATGTTATAGTGAGATGGATAAGTAAACCCTTTGTCATTCTGTACCCCAGAGTCTTCAATGAGAGTTTGTATTGGATGCAGACAACACTGGGTCCATGGCACAGTATGAAAAATATAATATTTGTGACCACTTCTGATCAGCTTTGTCTTCTCTGATGCTGATCTGTTGGCGGAGATTAGCACAGGCAGTGATAGCTGCTTATATATAGCTTAGATCACGTATAACTTCCTTTAATAGCAGTGTTTCTTAAAGGGGTTATCCAGGAAAATACTTGGAGGGGTTTTGCTTGATGGGCATGTGCTTCGGATGGGCGAGTGCTTCTGATGCTTGCGAACTTTATTGCAGCAGGCAGAGTGGTGCCCCCATCAAAAGGTCGCTCTAGTCGGCTGCCTATTTTGCCTATAGGCAGAGCCAGCCCTGATCCTAGCGGCCAACTTCAATTCTTGGTGCCGTGTTTTGTCAATGAGTTGAGTCTACATCATGTGAACCCAGCATTAGGCTATTTTCTCATAGCGGAATCCTTGCAGAATGATCAGCCAGAAAATTTCTGCAGACAGTGGGCGTCTGCAGAACATGCCGGCGCTAGGACCGATTGGAAATGCACTTTCTCCATAGACTGCAATGCATTTTCAAGTATGTTTCACAGAGAGAATTGACATTGAAAACAATGGGGACTTGGAATTTCCGAGCAGAATTTTTTCCGCCAGATTCCGCTCAGGAATTCCATTGAATTTGAACGAGTCCTTAGTCTGAATGACGCTTGCAGAAATCCATCCTTGCTTCGGAAAACCACCCAATCAACATGTACGGAATGAAAATCTGCTGTGTGTAAATATACCCTAAGGGTACGTTCACACGAGCGGATCCACAGCGTACTTTACGCTGCGTATCCGGCGCTGAAGGACCCTCTGTATTCTGCCCTCACATGTGCCTGCTTGTAGCGGCAATACGCCGCAACGTGCAGACACACTGAAACGATTCGGGGTGTACTCGCACACATCGTGGCCGCTCCCCCTGCTCAATGAGCCAGGCCGAGAGCTGCCACGATGTGCGAGTATACTGCGGATGCGCGCGGCGACTCGCACATCGCACTGTGTCTGCTCGTAGCGGCGTATTGCGGCTCCAAGCAGGCACATGTTAAGGCAGAATACAGAGGGTCCTTCAGCGGTGGATCCACAGCGAAATATGCTGTGAAAATCCGCTCGTGTGAACGTACCCTAAGGCTATGTTCACGCATCCGGAATTTCCATTGTAATTCGACCTGAGATTCCAGAGCAGCATTGTATTCAATGGGATTCTGCTGCGCAGTGCACACGGCGGAATTTCCGCGTTAGATGTTTCCGGCATGGAAATTCTGTTTTTCGTGTCCGCAGAAAGAATGAACCAGTATATTCTTTCTGCGGACTTCGCACCAAATACATAACTGTCTATGAGATGGCGCCTTTCCGTGCGTCCTAGCGTTGGCAAGTTATGCCTGCACCCACAGTCTCTGAAATGTCCGGACAGAGACATTTTTTTAATGTTGATGTTCCGGAAGTGTGAACATAGCCTAACCCACACCAAATGATTTTCCCCAAACTGCACCCAATGACTACTGACTGATAGGAATATTTGCCAATGACAATGGCCGGGTAATTGCCCGGTCTTGCTCCGTCCACGGACAATTCTCAATTTATTTGATCAAACCCGTGCTGGCCGCGGTAGTATTACAATTATCAGGGATGTAAAATCTCCTAGAAAGCCTATATCATATATAAACAACTGGCTAAAAATTCACTGCTCTGTTCAATTTCCTTCCAGGTCCCCATCTTGTTGGATCAGGAAGGATTTCTGGTTAGCGGGCGCGAGCAATAAAGAAATTCCTATATAGATTTGATTAATTGCAGCGAAACTGTCAGGTCTGCAATTATTTGCACATCCTGAGCAAACAGAGCAATGAAAATTCATCATATTCACACTAGACAGATTCCATAAATGATGGAGAGCTTCTTTTTTTTTTTTCCATCTGAAATCATCCACGTTATCCTAAATGATGCACTCGCTACGGATCTGGCACCTGGTTTAATTTGGGGTAACCAGAAGGGATTTCGTTAAGGGATGTAGGGGGGGGGGGGGGGGTAATTTATGTAGCTCGTTGTCGCTGGTTAAGGCGTAGCGTGCTCGGTGGAGCGTCCTGGTGGCTGCTGGCAGTGAAAGGGTTCGGCGGAATGTCCCAGGTAAACATCAGATACCTGTCTCATTCATCATCATTTCGTTCCTCTCGTTTTGTCACAGCTGTGAGTATTTAAGGAAGATCGATGATACAAGATGTCTCTTCTTCTCCCCCCCCGCTGCCCTCCCAACTCTCTCTCTCTCCCGCTCCACTCCAGGGGATGAGTCCATGGCAGACGCAGTCAGGGCCGTTATAGTTTAGCAGGCGGCGGTTGTCACCGAAGGGGACTGGAAGCCTAAGTCAACTACCAAAGGGTTAAACCTCAAACCCGAGTACAGTAGTTCCTGGCAACGAAAGAACTTTCCAAATTTTGTCCGAATTTGGTCACGTCCAGTGTGATTTGAAGCGCAATAGGGTCGGAACGTTTCAAGGCGGCAGGACGTAGAGACAGTGGAGAATGGCTACTAAGAGTTGTATACAGGGATGTGCACACATAGGGGGAGATTTATCAAAACCTGCCCGGAGGAAAAGTTGCCCAGTTTCCCATAGCAACCAGTCAGATTGCTTCTTTCACTTTGCAGAGGCCTTGTTAAAAATGAAAGCAGCGATCTGATTGGTTGCTATGGGCAACTGGCCAACTTTTCCTCTGGACAGGTTTTGATAAATCTCCCCCACAGACTCAAAAGGGGTCTTGAGCCCCAGCCCTTTTAACGCACCTGCTATGATCCCCTCACTGATTGGGACCTTCTCGGAGTGATATAGGTCCCATTCAGCTGACATGACTGCCGGAGGTCCCTTACCTCAGGAATTGTGTAAAAGAGTGTAATGTGTTTTTACACTCTTTTTAATTGTATTAACATTTTAATAATTTTTAATAATTTTTTAAGTGCCCTTTTTTCTACTTGGGCCTTCCCCTCCCCCCCTCAAATGTCTGTGCACTTCCCTGGTTGTATAGCAGTGTTTCCCAACCAGGGTGCCTCCAGCTGTTGCACAAAACTACAACTCCCTGCATGCCCGGACAGCCTTCGGCTGTCCGGGCATGCTGGGAGATGTAGTTTTGCAACAGCTGGAGGCACCCTGGTTAGGAAACACTGCTCTAGAGGACCTGTATGAACAGACAAATGAATTTGAATACACATATTGTAATACTACATTTCCCCTGTGGTGGCGCTGTAGGAAAAATGGCCCATTCACACTGCGGACTCCGTGGGCAGCAGGCCTGCTCAGAGGTACCGTCTACAAAGATGGCAATCCATTTCTGAGCAGAATGAACATGTTGGGTCCATTGACACGGTGAGCTGAATCATACGGCACTGAGACTGCTCAGAAAAGTGCAGTATCCGTAGACGGCAATGCATTTCCGAGAGGAAATCCGCTGAAGGAAGGAACATTTTCATTCTTTTTGCGGAGTCCGGAATCTGAATTTCCGAATGTGCAGGGTGCAGCAGAATCCCATTGCAAACAATGAGAGGCTGCTGCAGTGGAATTTCTGAGTGGAATTTTTACGCAGTGTTATGCTGTGTGATCTTGGATCTGGTATCTTCAGAACGGGGCCTTGTGTATTACCTCTGAGCACTCCGACCTCCACCTCTCTAAGACAATTTAGTCTCTGAGGTGATGGCATGCTCCACCAATCACTGACCACAGTGATGTCTCGCTTCAGCAGGGATTGGCTGAGTGGGCAGCCACTGCTGAGACCAGTTCATCGAAGGAAATGGCTGGAGGGCTTTGAGGTAAGAGATGGGCTGTGTTTTGGAGATAAAGGGGGAGATTTATCAAAACCTGTCCAGAGGAAAAGTTGTCCAGTTACCCATAGCAACCAATCAGCTCGCTTCTTTCATTTTTAACAAGGCCTCTGCAAAATGAAAGGAGCGATCTGATCGGTTGCTATGGGCAACTGGAATCTTTTCCTCTGGACAGGTTTTGATAAATCTCCCCCAATGTCCGCCAGCCTTTCCTGGGGCAACTGCCAGTTGTATAAGGTAACACATTTAAAGCTTGTTTTATCAGGTGGCCGGTAGTAAGCCACTTATATAGTGAGGGTAGGTTAAAGGGGTTATCCAGGAAAAAACTTTTTTATATATATCAACTGGCTCCAGAAAATTAAACAGATTTGTAAATTACTTCTATTAATTTTTTTTAATCCTTTCAGTACTTATGAACTGCTGAAGTTGAGTTGTTCTTTTCTGTCTAAGTGCTCTCTGATGACACGTGTCTCGGGAACTGTCCAGAGTAGAAGCAAATCCCCATAGCAAACCTCTTCTACTCTGTGCAGTTCCCGAGACAAGCAGAGATGTCAGCAGAGAGCACTGTTGCCAGACAGAAAACAACAACTCTACTTCAGCAGATGATAATTATTGATAGGATTAAGATTTTTTTATTAGAAGTAATTTACAAATCAGTTTAACTTTCTGGAGCCAGTTGATATATAAAAAAAAGTTTTTTCCTGGAATACCCCTTTAAAGAGTGTAGTTAGTGTTGGAAGCCCTACATTTGAACTGTGCATTTTACACCATTTTCTAAACTTCCACAGGATTAATTTAAAGGGGTACTCCCCTGGAAAAAAACCAAAACGTTTTTAATCAACTGGTGCCAGAAAGTTAAACAGATTTGTAAATTACTTCTATTTAAAAATCTTAGTACTTATCAGCTTCTATATGCTCCACAGGAAGTTCTTTTCAATTCGAATTTTCTTTCTGTCTGACCACAGTGCTCTCTGCTGACACCTCTGTCCATGTCAGGAACTGTCCAGAGCAGGAGCAAATCCCCATAGCAAACCTCTCCTGCTCTGGACAGTTCCAGATTTGAACAGAGGTGTCAGCAGAGAGCACTGTGGTCAGACTGGAAAGAAAAAAAAAAAGAAAAAAAAAGAACTTCCGCTGGAGCATACAGCAGCTGATAAGTACTGGAAGGATTAAAATTTTTAAATAGAAGTAAATCACAAATCTGATTAACTTTTTTTTTGGCACCAGTTGACTTTAAAACATTTGTTTTCTACCTGGAACACCCCTTAAAGTTCAGCCCTAACCAGTACAAAAGACTTTTTCCGTTTTTTTTCCCAGGTTTTAATTTTTTTTCTGGGTTTTCTAATTGAGTATACTATTTTAATTTAACTGGTAAAAAACTTCTACTTTGGCCAAGATCATCTCATGGTCATGTATACAAATATCACGTCCAGATGGAATGCTCTACCTACCATTATACTACTTTCTTTTCCGTCCTAGCAATGTGTTTTTTATCGCTAGGTTGTGATTGATTTTTCATTGTGTTACAGTCACCTACAGTATTGCTCTTTCTAATAAAAGGTATTAGTTATCCACCAAAAAAATAAATAAATAAATAAATAAATAAATAAATCTACGTAATTTGTTTGATATAGTAGCTAAATCAAGTTTTATAGGTTTGTGTAAGTTACTGGACTGCCAGGTAATAAACACTTATCTGTTTCAGGAGGCTTCTCATTTATTTTCCCATTATAAAATGTCCTCGGTGACTCTCCAAGTACTGTCACCCGACAGGATTGTCTTTAATCACACTGTCATTAAAAATGGCTCACTCTCTATTCAATGGACGGGTAAGATTAGAGATGAACAAGTTCAAGGGTTGCCATCAGTTTGCATTACTCTAGAACAGTGGTCTTCAACCTGCGGACCTCCAGATGTTGCAAAACTACAACTCCCAGCATGCCTGTCCAGCCCCGGAGCTCCCCAACAGCTGATCGGTCGGCCGGGCTGTCTGCTTCCTACTTCCTTTAGCCCGGTACGTCACATGGTGCTTCAGCCAATCACCGGCCGCAGCGATGTCCCGCCTCTGCCAGTGATAGGCTGAAGCGCCGTGTGATGTACCGGGCTAAAGGAAGTAGAAAGTAAACAGCCCGGCCGACTGATCAGCTGTTGCGGAGCTCCGGGGCAACATATGGAGTTAAGTGAAAGTTTGTTTTGTCTTTTCTTGCAGCCCGGGCAGGACGGAATAGAAAAAGTCTGCGCCGGACATCTACTTTAACATTTTAAATGAATTAGAAGCCTAACAATTAAAAAGTACATCTTTTTTTTTATGTGCTATGCAAGGTTAGCAGAAATTTGAAGGTGGTAGAACATAGATAGGAACCCCGAAAATGACCCCATTTTAAAAACTAGGCCCATAAAGATATTCGCTACGGGGTACAGTGAGTATTGTAACACCATAGTTTTTTTGGCAGGAATTATTACAAAGTTACATAGTTACATAGTTAGTACGGTCGAAAAAAGACATATGTCCATCAAGTTCAACCAGGGAATTAAGGGGTAGGGGTGTGGCGCGATATTGGGGAAGGGATGAGATTTTATATTTCTTCATAAGCATTAATGTTATTTTGTTCCAGGAATGTATCTAATCCTGTTTTAAAGCTGTTAATTGTTCCTGCTGTGACCAGTTCCTGAGGTAGACCGTTCCATAAATTCACAGTCCTCACGGTAAATAAGGCGTGTCGCCCCTTGAGACTAAACTTTTTCTTCTCCAGACGGAGGGAGTGCCCCCTCGTCCTTTGGGGGGTTTAACCTGGAACAGTTTTTCTCCATATTTTTTGTATGGGCCATTAATATACTTATATACGTTTATCATATCCTCCCTTAAACGTCTCTTCTCAAGACTAAACAAGTCAGCGTTAAAAATGTGAAATTTGCTTATTTTCACAAATGCATAATTTGTGGGGCATATTTTTTGTACATCACTTCTGATATTGAAAGAAATGCACCCTATATTTTATTGAGCTGCTTGGCCCGTGTTTGGAAATACCCCCGCTTATGCCATATTTGGTTCCTTGGCGGCGTGGTAGGACCCAGAAGGAGAGGAGCGCCATTTGGCTTTCAGGGCATCATTTTACACCGATTGGATTATAGGCCGCACTTCATGCCTGCAAAGGGTTTTAGCTGCCAGAACCATACAGAACCCCCACAAGTGACCCCATTTTGGAAACTACACCCCCTAAAGTATTCACCTAGACCAAAAGTGAGTATTTTGAGTCCTTTTTTTGTGGCTGGAAAAGTTACAATTTTTTTTTTCAGTGGAAAAATTGTAATTTTCTTTTTTCCCCCACAAATGCATAATTTGTGGGACATATTTTTTGTACATTGCATCTGAAAAGTAGAAAATGCGCCCCATATTTTATTACGCTGTTCGTCCTGTGTTCGGTAATACCCCTGCTTAGACCACATTTGGTTGCATGGCCACATGGTGGGACCCAGAAGGAGAGGAGCACCATTTGGCTTTCAGGATATCATTATACAAATTATAGGCCGCAAAGCATTCCAGCTGTCAGAACAATACCTCACCCCCAGATGTGACCCCATTTTCGAAACTACGCCCCCTAAAGTATTCACCTAGGGCAAAAGTGAATACATTGAGCCCTTATTTTGTGGCTAGAATTATTTCAAAGTCAGTGGAAAAAAATAGCAATTAGCTTTTTTTCCCACAAATTCTTTATTTGTGGGACATCACTTTGGTAAGTCGCTTTTGAAATGGAGGAAATACACCCCATATTTTATCACGCTGCTCATCCCGGGCTGGGCAGTACCCCTACTTAGGCCATATTTGGTTGCCTGACCGCCTGGTAGGACCAAGAAGGAAAGGAGACCCCTCTGGCTTTCAGGGCATCATTGCATGAATAGTCCCCATTCATACTGCGTTTCTGCAGTATCAGTGTCCGTTGTCATGTCAGAAAAGGGATGCCAATGTATATTGTAGCCGTCTCATTCAGAAATGAATGGAGCTGCTATAGTATACGTCAGCATCACTTCTTTTGACGTGATGCAGACAGATACCTCTAACACTGCAGAAACGCAGAATGAACGGGACGCAGTGTAGGGTCACATAGAGCGCATCCAAAGCATATTTCCCACATCGACTGCCCCCCAGCAGTCACAAGGGCGAGATCACTGCTGCGGCTGGGTAGCTCAGTGTGTCTGCTCATGACTGCCGGCAGGAAATCTGCCGCCATGACTGGACACACAAAGCTACCCAGCCGCAGCAGCTCATTATTGTGACTGCTGGCGGGCATCCGCAGAATGTAATATGCTGCGGATGTGCGCCATGTGATCCTATACATTATGCATTTTTATTTTTCATTATAGTTATTTAATAAATGCATTTTTATTTACACTTTTCTCACACTTTTTTTTTACATTTTTTCACTTTTATTTATTTTATATGTTTTTTTTACACTTTTTTTTAATGCTTTGGAATACTTAGTTTTACACTAGCAGGCAGCATAGCAGGACAGACCCCGGCTGCCCAGGTAACCAGCAGCACCACGCGATCATTGCGGGGTGCTACAGGAGAGAGACAGAGGTAGAGACAGAGAGACAGAGAGACATAGCACCCCGCGATCGCGCTGCGGGGTGCTGCAGGGGGGAGCTCCCTCCCTCTGTAATTACACTTACAGCCAGCGGTCACTTCCGACTGCGGCTGTAAGGGTTAAACTGCTTCGGTCCAGGCAGTGCGGCAGGTTCCCAGCTGTGTGTTACAGCCGAGTCCCTGTTGCGATCTTGTGGATGCACTGGGCAGCACCCACGAGAACCATGGACGTCTATACTCGTCCTGGTGCGGAAACATGCATCGTGCCTGGACGTGCATACACGTCCATGTCGTTAAGGGGTTAAAGGGGTACTCCACTGAAAAACATTTTGTTTTAAATTAACTGGTGCCAGAAAGTTAAACAGATTTGTAAATTACTTCTATTAAAAAAATCTTAATCCTTCCAGTACTTATCAGCTGCTGTATGCTCCACAGGACTTCTCTTTTTTTAATTTCCTTTCAGTCTGACCACAGTGCTCTCTGCTGACACCTCTGCCCATTTTAGGAACTGTCCAGCAACTGAGCAAATCCCCATAGCAAACCTATCCTGCTCTGGACAGTTCCTGACATAGACAGAGGTGTCAGCAGAGAGCACTGTGATCAGACAGAAAGGAAATTCATAAAGAAAAGAACTTCCTGTGGAGCATACAGCAGCTGATCAGTACTGGAAGGATTAAGATTTTTTTTATAGAAGTAATTCATAAATCTGTTTAAAGGGGTACTCCGGTGGAAATTTTTTTTTTTTTTTATCAACTTGTGACAGAAAGTTAAACAGATTTGTAAATTACTTCTATAAAAAAAAACCTTTACCCTTCCAGTACTTTTTAGCAGCTGTATGATACAGAGGAAATTATTTTATTTTTGAATTTCTTTTGTCTTGTCCACAGTGCTCTCTGGGGCTTCATCATCATATATTTTCATGTTCATGTTTTGTCAAGAGGTCCAACATATGAAAAGTTTTTGTGTCTGACAGTGCCCATTTAAGCTGAAACATTATCAGAAAGTCCAGGTACACTTTATGGCATCATACATGCAGCCCTATTTTAGCTCTGTTTCATATGGAGCAGTAATAGGCTCCCATAAACGTGCATGGAGCTTTTACTGTAGCTCCACATGCCTTTGAGTTAGTAAAATGTTTCTTTTTTTCATACATAACTCAACAGGAAAACAATTGTAACTCCAGGTTGACAATCTTTATCTTGGGGACTACTACTCCGACTGAGTAGATGGGGTGAATGATGAGTTGTGTACTACCACCTCACTTGGCTACTACAACTACTATAGCCCTATAGGACATGCCACTTGCCAAAGATCAGACCAATGGCATTTAATTTAACTCTTTGTTAGTTCATAAAAGTAATTGTACTGTATGTTCTGATCTTCAACACAAATACAGTGGGCCCAAAAAAATGTGACATAATGAGAAAAAAAAATCCAGAAAATCACATTGTCTGATTTTTTTAAAATAATTTATTGGCAAATTATGGTGGAAAATAAGTATTTGGTCACCTACAAACAAGCAAGATTTCTGGCTCTCACAGACCTGTAACTTCTTCTTTAAGAGTCTCCTCTGTCCTCCACTCATTACCTCTATTAATGGCCCCTGTTTGAACTTGTTATCAGTATAAAATACACCTGTCCACAACCTCAAACAGTCACACTCCAAACTCCACTATTGCGAAGACCAATGAGCTGTCAAAGGACACCAGAAACAAAATTGTAGACCTGCACCAGGCTGGGAAGACTGAATCTGCAATATACAAGCAGCTTGGTGGTAAGAAATCAACTGTGGGAGCAATTATTAGAAAATGGAAGACATACAAGACCACTGATAATCTCCCCCGATCTGGGGCTTTATGCAAGATCTCACCCCTTGGTGTCAAAATGATCACAAGAATGGTGAGCAAAAATTCCAGAACCACACAGAGGGACCTAGTGAAGGACCTGCAGAGAGCTGGGACCAAAGTAAAAAAAGCTACCATCAGTAACACACTACGCCGCCAGGAAGTCAAATCATGCAGTGGCAGACATGTCCCCCTGATTAAGCCAGTACATGTCTGGGCCCATCTGAAGTTTGCTAGAGAGCATTTGGATGATCCAGAAGAGTATTGGGAGAATGTCATATGGTGAGATGAAACCAAAGTAGAACTTTTTGGTAAAAACTCAACTCGTCGTCTTTGGAGGAGAAAGAATGCTGAGTTGCATCCAAAGAACACCATACCTATTGTGAAGCATGGGGGTGGAAACATCATGCTTTGGGGCTGTTTTTCTGCTAAGGGATCAGGATTACTGATCCGTGTAAAGGAAAGAATGAATGGGGCCATGTATTGTGAGATTTTGAGTGAAAACCTCCTTCTATCAGCAAGGGCATTGAAGATGAAACATGGCTGGGTCTTTCAGCATGACAATGATTCCAAATACACCACCCGGGCAACGAAGGAGTGGCTTCGTAAGAAGTATTTCAAGGTCCTGGAGTGGCCTAGCTAGTCTTCAGATCTCAACCCCATAGAAAACCCTTTGAGGGAGTTAAAAGTCTGTTTTGCCCAGTGATAGCCCCAACAAATCAATGCTCTATAGGAGATCTGCATGGAGGAATGGGCCAAAATACCAGCAACAGTGTGTGAAAACCTTGTGAAGACTTACAGAAAACGTTTGACCTCTGTCATTGCCAACAAAGGGTATATAACAAAGTATTGAGATGAACTTTTGTTATTTACCACCATAATTTTCAAATAAATTCTTTAAAAATCAGATAATGTGATTTTATGGATTTTTTTTCTCATTACATATCTTATAGTTGAGGTATACCTATGATGAAAATTACAGGTCTCTCATATTTTTAATAAAGCTGCATTTCGTTTTGGACCTTCTGAATCCCATTTCTTCTTTTATAGACATAGAAATGCCTCTTTGCTTCTTGCAGTGTCACCTTACCTTTGGGTACTGTACAGTGAAAGAATTCCTCTGACGCATTTCTAAAAGAGAACACTCTTCTTCCTCAGGGAGATGTGTCACTTTACAGCAGGACTGCTATAATACCCTGTCAAGCACTCCATCTGACCACATGTTATTATAGAGAGTATGTCATGGGGAGTGTTGCTACAGGTTGATACAGGATCGCTCTGAAGATGATTATTAAAAAAAAAAAAACTATTGTAACATGTTTGACTGAATGCCACATTATGAAGGTACTGAGTATAAGGAAAAAAGAAAAGGTGAGCAGGTGACCCCACCAACACACCACATGGTTCTAACCTTAGACCTTGGCTTTCCAAACTGTAAAAGTGGCCGTGGCTCTGGTTTAAGATCAGCGGCATGGGACTTTAAATCAGTGAGCAGCTGTGGCTTCCGAGACTGACAAGTGATCCCCTCACTTCGCACCTATAAGCAAAGTGGGAGGACACTCGTTAGACCCGCCAAGGGGAAGAGCTGCACCTGAGCCTGCCATAGCGCACTGGGAGACACATACCAGGTAATCAGGTAAGAAATGCAATCGCACAGCAGGGGATCAGATGTAGGAGGAGAGGGAGGGGGGAAATTATGTGGCACAAGGGGGTATAAATGAGGGGAATTGAAATGGCATTGAAGAGGATAAAGGGGGGAATGAAATGGAATGGGGGGGGATCAGAGGGGGTAATGTGGGACAGGGGGTTATAAGGGGGATATGAAATGGCACAGGGGGTGGTCAGGAGGGTGGATTAAATAGTAAAAGGAAGGATCAAGGGGGAAATAATGTGGACACAGGGAAAGATCAAGCAGGAGAATGATGTCGCACAAGAGGGGGATTCAAAGGAAATTAAATGTCACAGGGGCTGATGAAGGGGGGATGAAATGGCACAGGGGGTATCAGCCACATTTGTAATGCTGATATCCCATACTAGTATAACCTTGTGCGTCATAGGACGCGTAATGTGATACAAGCAATTGGAGGTACAACAAGGAGTGTGTCGCTGAATTATGCATGTCTAAAAAGGGTGTCAGCAAAGTTTGGAGAAAAGTTTGGAGAGCTCTGCCTTCGACAATTGTGCTAGACATAGGCACAACATTATGTACAGCAGATTTCCTATGCAGTGTCCTGCACAATGGACCCAATCCAACAGCCCAATGGAATGTAATAACTTGACCAAAGGAAGAAAAGAAAAGCTTAGGTCAGTCACACACAGTGAGGCACTGCTGTCTTAACACAGAACGCTGGGCAGTATTTTAATCTTTAGACCTGAGGAAGGTGTAGGTAAGCACTGAAACCCGTTGTCCTGATGAGAGTTGACCGAGCATAGCCCCCCGAACCCGGATCACAGGTTAGCCCAGCAAATAAGGAGTTAATTAGCTAGTTAACTCCTTGGGGGGGGGGGGAGTGTACACATTAGACAACCATCTAAATGGCTGTATTATGTATACAGTGAAGAGAGTGATACTTACCATCCCGTCACTGGTCTGGGTCTCTTTTTGTGTAGCTCTGCCCTCCAGTGAAATCATCGCTAGATGCAAGGCTACACAAGAAGAGGCCCGGACCAGCGATGAGATGGTAAGTATCACTCTCTTAACTCTATAGAGAAAAGAGCCAATTAAATGTTTGTACAATGTATACACTCCCTTCCCTCCCAAGGTGTTAGCTAGCGCTGCTCAGCAGCGCTAATTACCTACTTCAATAGCGCTCAGCCAAAAAGAGTTAAGTTGCCTTGCGCAGCGAACCAAACGCTTTCGGAAAGCTCACTCAACTATAGTCCTGACATATCAAATGTTGGAATATTGTGCGCACCAACATTTGCATAATGATGGTGTTAAATTCTCCAGGCACTACTTTATAACCTTTTTGCTGCCTGCACCCTGTAGATCAAGTTCTGTCCATTATTCTGCTGCGTTGATCTACACAGATCTTTCAAAAAACAATGAGGAAAAATGAATAGGTCTGGATTAACCTAAATTTAAGGCTCATGCACACAGAAGAGCCATAGCAGTGCATTGAAGTACTACAGCTCCTTAAAGTGTATCTGTCATATCACAGAAAAATAAAATAATGCTTGAATAAGTTACTCACTAGGTCAAGCAGATTCTTTACATGTTTATATGTTTAGCTTTTGTATTTGGCTCACAAATGCCTCTGTTCTGTTGCTCACTCATTCCGACATCCACTGCTCTGGAAGGGGCATGTCCAAAGCAAGAACTGAGTCCGCCCTTGTCAAGCCCAAGGCCTGATTATGGAAACATACATGTGTTTTATAATCGTATCTGTGTATAAACTAAGACCTGGGTGTGAGAGGTTATTCAGACTGTGGGTTTGTGTATTGCATTTTATTGAGGGGGTCTGGCTGTTTGGTCTCTCCTTTGAAGTCATGCACACTGGTCCCATCATATAATCAAACAGATAAGGGGTCAGGAAGAGAGATGCCCCACCTGGTGGGATCAGAGGGGAGGGGGGGGGGGAATGGAGTTTCCCTCCAAAGAAGCAGATAAGACTTAAATGCTGGACTCAACTGTTGTTCAAGGCTGTGCTACAAGCTGACAAGACCATCCTAAGAACAGTACTCTCATGGACTGCTATATCGTCATGCTGTAAGAACTTCATCTTTTGTTTTCTGAACTTGTCTTGCTAAACTCTTTTATATATTGTTATACCTGTATGTCATTTGTTCCTGTATTTTTATACATATAGCACTGTGATACCTTTTATCAGATTAAATGTTTAATTAATCAGCTCTGGTCTTTGATCTCTAAATATATGAGCTCACCTTTCTGAAGGCAGCTCTGGTGGAAACACGTTTATCTCAGGGTTAATTTGGTGACTTGCTGGGACTAGTAGTGGATACCCAGAGGTCTGGTGGCCTTAACCCTGGCACCATCACACTCTCTCTAGCGTCTTAGCTGGACCGATAGGGTGTGATCGTGACAACTGGTGGCAGCGTCGGATATATTTAGAGATTTTTAGTGTTTGCTGGATTTTACGTGTAAGGAAATCTTAGCACTAAAAAGAAATTGCATACATATTCTTGTGTGTAAATTCCAAAGACAGAGCTCAGTGCTGGTTTAAAAGACATACAAAAAGAGTGCAAGACAGTTCTGTCCTCCCCATCTCCTGTTTTACCTCCTCTGTCTCATCTCGGAAATATGGAAGCATATCGCAAGCAGTCCAAGCCTGCACTGGAGCTAATGTGCCAAGAAAAGGACATCCCTACTGCAGGAAAGAACAAGGAACAACTTATTGCTGATCTTGTGGAGTATGATGCCCGTGCAGAAGAGCTGAGTGACATGAGACAAACTCCTACAGCTGGAACTGCCATCCAAGGACTGATATCTCCTGGGGAGTACAACATTACTCCCCATCAGGACAGTACTCCACATGAGGCCTTGGACTCTTATATGCGGACTGCCTTACAACACCTTGGGAATGTGGATGCTAATATGAAACTCCAACTGCTTCTCCAGTACCAAACTGCAGAGAGGGAGGCCCAGGCAGGAGCCGCAGAGAGAGAGGCACAGATATGAGCTGCAGAGAGAGAGAGGCGGCAGAAAGAGAGGCCCAACGGAGGCATGAACTGGAGGTTCTGAGGCTGAGAGGGGATGCTTCATCCGCACGGAATGATGTGCAGGATCAAGGAGACCACAAACCCCGCTTGGAACATTTCCCCATGTTGGAGAAAGATGGTGATCTGGATGTGTTCCTGAGGGGATTTGAAAAGGTTTACCGGCAGTTCCATCTACCTAAGGAACAGTGGGGACGATATCTAACCCCACGGCTGTGAGGGAAAGCTCTGCATGTGTTTGCTTCGCTTCCCTCTGAGAGTGACCAGGACTATGAGGCAATAAAATCTGCCCTGCTAAAAAGTTTTAATCTGACTCCAGAGGCTTATCGGAAAAAGTTTCGGACTTTGCAACAAAGTGCCAAAGAAAGCTGCACTCAACATGCAGGTCAGCTAAGGACTGCATTCAGGCAATGGACTGGGGGCCTACAAGTCACCTACCTATGAGGCCCTGGAGGACTTGATGGTCCTGGATCAGTTTCTCCAAACACGGAGCTTTGAAGCCAGAGAGTGGATATTGGACTGCAAGCCCAAGACAGCAACGGAAGCAGCAGAACTAGGAGATGCCTTTGCCAACAACCGGGCGCCAGCAGCAAAGCGTGGATCTGCACAAGCTGGAGCAAGTACCTGGAGGGGAGCCACACAACCACAAAGCACCACCAGGTCAGCCGGGAAATTCTTGCCATCATTCCCAAAAGCAACAGGAGCCACATTGGGTCAGGGGGACACCCGCCGATGTTACAGATGCAACAATATTGGGCACCTGAGTACCACTTGGCCCAACAAAAAGAATTTTCCACCAGTAGCTGGAGGACACACAGCCATTCTTCTGGTGTCCGGAGCGGTGGAGAAAAGAGCGGATAACCTGCAGAGTGTAACTGTGGGTGACCGGGTGACAGTGGGTTTGCAAGATTCTGAAGCCTCCTTTACCTTGGTGCAGCCTGAAGTGGTGGATACAGAGGACATCATCCCTGGAAGAACCATGGCTTTAAAAGGAATTGGAGGTGTGCGGCCTGCTGTGCCCATGGCTCGTGTGTACCTGGATTGGGGTACAGGCAAAGGTTTGCGGGAGGTGGGGGTCTCTGAGGACATCCCTGTTAATGTTCTGCTGGGGAATGATTTGGGTCGGATGCTCTGTCATTATGCTCCAGAGGACACTACCTGCACACCGGATGGGCTAGGAGAGAGCCCTGTTCATTCTGAGGTACTGTGCGAGACTTTGGGAGACACTGCGAAATGTGGTAACTGGGAGGGAGTGCAGGGGATTGATAATTGTTTACCTGTGACTGAACCAGTAATGTTTTCCAAAAGTAGAATGGGATGTATTGTGAAACGTGGTGACTGGGAGGGAGTGCATGGGATTGATAAATGTTTACCTGTGACTGAACCAGTAATGTTTTCTAAAAGTGGAATGGGGTGTATTGTAAAATGTGGTGACAATGCATTGCCTATGCCAAAACCTGGTGGAGATGGGCTAGGGGGAGGGGTTGGTGTGCCCCTGGTGACATGTAAGGATGAGGGACCAGCAGTGAGTGATATGTCCCAATCCTGTGAGCCTAAGGAGGAGGAGGGAAGGAGTGATAGCCCTGTGTATGATGCCTGTATTGTTATGTCTGGAACTAAGGGAGAGGAAGGTGGATATGCTAGTTCACCTGGGGGGAAATGTGCTCCCTGATGCCCAAAGATGGGGGGAGGGAAATGAGCATTTCCGGGAAGCTCTGCGCAGTGACCCTTCCCTTTAAGGGCTGAGACAACGTGCTGAGCATACATATGTTGACACAGAGGGGCATCGCGTATATTGGGAAAATGATATCTTATACTGGGAGTCCCTTTCCAAAGGCATGCTAGGGGCCCAGGAGGGAGAAAGGCCGTTAGTGGTTCCTAGGCAGTACAGGAAAGAGATGCTGAGGTTGGCCCATGAGACCTCCCTGGCAGGATATTTGGGAGTGGCCTATGCGGTCATAGAGAAGGAATGTCTAGCTGTGGTCTGGGCTTTGCAAGAATTACAGCCATACCTGTATGGCAGGGATTTTACTGTCATAACTGATCACAACCCTCTGCATTGGTTGGACAGAGTGTACGGTAACAATGGCACCTTGAAACAAATGCTAAAAACATTTGTAGAATCGGGCAGAGACTGGGAAAAGTATTAACCCCATCTTTTATTTGCTTACAGGGAGGTACCCCAAGAGCCTACAGGTTTCTCACCCTTTGAGTTATTATATGGTCACAAAGTGCGGGGACCCCGAGATTTAGTTAGGGAAGAATGGGAAGGGGGGCTACATGCCCCTGAGACTTCTGTGGTGGAGTATGTTCTGAGATTCAGGGACAGGATGCAGGCATTGACTGGGCTGGTACATGACAACCTCACAGCAGCACAGTCCAGGCAGAAGTATTGGTGTGATCACAATGCAAGGGACCGGGTCTATGAAGTGGGACAGAAGGGAATGGTTCTGAACCCCATCAGGAAGAATAAGTTGCAGGCTGCCTGGGAGGGTCCCTTCCCCATTCTGCAGCGCCTAGAACCCACCACATATGTAGTTGCCCTTGATGAGAAAGGTCAGAGGTAGAGACTGTACCACATTAATATGGCATACTATGACCCTGAGAAGGTGTATGTAGTGCACCAGAGGAAGGGCTGGGTAGTGATCCCCTACTAGACCTAGTGAAGGAAGCTAAGAGCCAGGGATCCCTTCAGGATGTGGAGATCAATCCACAGCTCTCAGATGAAAGGAGGAGGCAGCTTAATCAGGTACTAAGCCCCTTCAGTGCCATCTTTGCCTGGGAATGCAGGGCCTGTGGTGTCAAGAAAAGAAATAGATGGTTAAGGGAGACAGATCTATCAGCCTGGAGAGGCCAGATCTCTCTGTCTCCATCTTAAGGGGGAGGTGTCAGGCCCAAGGCCTGATTATGGAAACATACATGTGTTTTATAATCGTATCTGTGTATAAACTAAGACCTGGGGGTGAGAGGTCATTCAGACTATGGGTTTGTGTATTGCATTTTATTGGGGGTCTGTTTGGCATCTCCTTTGAAGTCATGCACACTGGTCCCATCATATAATCAAACAGATAAGGGGTCAGGAAGAGAGATGCCCCACCTGGTGGGATCAGAGGGGAGGGGGGGGGGTGGAGTTTCCCTCCAAAGAAGCAGATAAGACTTAAAATGCTGGACTCAACTGTTGTTCAAGGCTGTGCCACAAGCTGACAAGACCATCCTAAGAACAAGAAGGGGGTGGCTCCCCCGAAACGCGTAATCTTAACTTGTATCACTCTTTTATTGCTATTGCTTTTATTGGTTTTATTCATTTGCAATAAAATCCACAAGCTTTTACAATATTCCAACTTGGATTTTGGTTTATTCCTACATCTCCACGGAACCAGCAGCGCCATTTGCGAGGTCTTTTTTGCTCTTTTATGATCACCTATCCTAAGAACAGCACTCTCATGGACTGCTATATCATCATGCTGTAAGAACTTAATCTTTTGTTTTCTCAACTTGTCTTGCTAAACTCTTTTATATATTGTTATACCTGTATGTCATTTGTTCCTGTATTTTTATATATATAGCACTGTGATACCTTTTATCAGATTAAATGTTTAATTAATCAGCTCTGGTCTTTGATCTCTAAATATATGAGCTCACCTTTCTGAAGGCAGCTCTGGTGGAAACACGTTTATCTCAGGGTTAATTTGGTGACTTGCTGGGACTAGCAGTGGATACCCAGAGGTCTGGTGGCCTTAACCCTTGCACCATCACACTCTCTCTAGCATCTTAGCTGGACCGATAGGGTGTGATCGTGACAGCCCTCACTCACCATGTATTCACTTCCTCCCTGAGTCTTCTGTGCTGTGCTGGGTCTCTTTATCCAATCACTGCAGGCTGCTCTGTAACCCCCTCCTCTGCAGTTTGATAGGACTGGAGTGAGCACAGAGGAGTGCTAGTCCTGCCCTCACTTACTGGACTGTGCTTCAGCTGGGACAGAGAGGATGACGTAGCCGGACAGGAATTTATTCTGGATGGTATGGGGACCCCTAGTGGTCTTTTTTAATTTTTATTTATTTATTTATTTTATAAGCTATGATTTCCATATAAAGCAGATAACATTTTTTTATGAAGTATATTAGAAAAGTTAATGTTTTGTCAAGATGTACATATAATGAAAAGTTTTTGATTCTGACAGTGCCCATTTATAGGGGTTGTCCCCCAAACAGCACTTATCACTTATCCCCAGAATAAGTGCATTATCATTGGAGTTTGACTGCTTTGTCATAAATAGGGGGTCCCAAGTCTCCTGTTGGAAAGGAGCAGCGGTTTTGCAAAATAAGCCATTGTATTTATATTCAGCTTCATGTGGAGATACAGTAATAGTAGTAGATGCATGAAATTAAATTGTTAAATGCATTAACCCTAACTAGGAAAGTTACGTTGTGAGCTCTACTGCCGATAAGAAATTATGTCAACACTATACAACTGTAGGGAAATACGTTTACAAAAATCCCAATATGTAACATTATTCATAACAAATAACAAATAGAGCAAAAGTAGACAGACACACATACTATACATAGTAGTTATATTAGTGATTTCCAAACAGTGTGCCTCCAGCTGTGGCAAAACTACAACTTCCAGCTTGCCCGGACAGCAAAAGGCTGCCAAGGCATGCTGGGAGTTGTAGGTTTGCAACAGCTGGAGACACACTGTTTGAAAAACATGGAGTTACATCGTTTATAAAGGGGGGGGGGGGGGGTGAGTCTATCAAGTTCAACCTATACCCCTACTGTGTTCCTACCGCAGTGTTTCCCGACCATTGGCCTCCAGCTGTTGCAAAACTACAACTCCCAGCATGCCCGGACAGCCAAAGGCTGTCCGGGCATGCTGGGAGTTGTAGTTTTGCAATGGCTGGAAACAAACTGGAAAACACTTAGTTACATAGTATATAAGGATGAAAACAGACAAGTTCAACCTATATCCCTACTGTGTCCCTACCGCAGGGTTTCCCAATCATGGGCCTCCAGCTGTTGCAAAAATTCAACTCCCAGCATGCCCGGACAGCCAAAGGCTGTCCGGGCATGCTGGGAGTTGTAGTTTTGCAATGGCTGAAAACAAACTGGAAAACACTTAGTTACATAGTATATAAGGATGAAAATAGACAAGTTCAACCTATATCCCTACTGTGTCCCTACCGCAGGGTTTCCCAACCATGGGCCTCCAGCTGTTCAAAAAACTATGACTCCCAGCATGCCCGGACAACAAAAGGCTGTTCCTTCCCAATTAGAATAAGTCCCCGGATCAACCTTCTAAACCCTTTAGCTTCTTTGAACGGATCCATCTATAAAAGATCTCATGCCGAAAAATTTAGCACAGAAGCGACAAGCCTGCAATGACACCAAACGAGCACCGGGTGGAGCCATTGCAATCCTTTTCAGTAGTTCTTACTTTTCGAGGCCGTAAATACCGCACTTCTTGAAAATTCGTCTTCCGAAGGAGGAGGCCTGGAAGAATGATATTTAAACACAGTGTACAATGCAATAAATGTCCATTAGCCAGAATTAAAAAGGCTTCAGCGAACCCAATTCTCCGACATTCAGATAAATGTTTCAACACGCAACTTTGCTTATTAATTAAATAGAATAGTCATTTTTATCAGCAGGATATCATTTGCATTATCTGAAAAAAATAAAAATTGTGCATATTTTGCCTTTCTTCTGCCTGCGATAATGATCCCCCGATCTTTGGGGATACAAAGCAAATGAGTTTTAAATCTTTTAAAGTTTTTTTTTTTTAAGTGAGACGGGAGCTCTGGTGGCCTAGTCCGCTCTATGTGGAAGCCTTGTCTTGATAGCAAATATAAATTTGGCAGGAATTAAAGATTCTTGTTGGGTTGATATACTTTTGTGCAGGTGCGGACAAAATAAATCCCCTTCCCCAAATGCCCCTGCAGGTGGCGTTAATAGAATCCAGGTGCAATTTATGGCTGGCGCGCTCTGTCAATCGAGAACGTCGTGTTTGCCTTCTGCACATTATGACTGCAATTTGTCTGATAGGCAAATAATATGAATTATTTTTAGTCATATTCCTTTATATAGAAGCAAGAGTTTTTCCTTAAAATGCCTTAAAGGTAATCCGCCCCTAGACATCACATCCCCTATCCAAAGGATAGGGGATAAGATATGTGATTGTGGGGGTCCCACTGCGATCTCGGCTGCGGCACCACAGACATTCGGTGCACGGAGCGAACTTAGCTCCGTGCCGGATGACTGGCGATGTGGGGCGGAGGTTTGTAACGTCATAAGCAGGGCATGACTGTGATGTCACAAACCTCCGCCCCGCATCGCCAGTCATGGCCATTTCCCCCCAATGCCAGTCTATGGGTTAACAGAATCCCATAGCTGGTCTACTGGGATTTTCACTCACAACCATTTCTGGGGTTTATAGAGAATGGTCCGAAAAAGAGAAAATATCCAGTGAGCGGCAATTGTGTGGTCGAAAAATGCCTTGTTAGTGTTAGAGGAGAATGGGCAGACTGGTTTGAGATGACAGAAAGGCAACAGTAACTTAAATAACCGCTTGTTATAACCATGGTATGCAGCATGACATCTCTGAATGCACAACACATTGGACCTTGAAGCAGATCACACCGGGTGCAAATACTGTCACTTGGACAATGGAAGACTGGAAAGATGTTGCCTGGTCTAATGAGTCTTGGTTCCGGCTGTGACATTCAGATGGCAGGGTCAGAATTTGGTATAGACAACATGAAAGCATGGACCCATCCGGCCTTGTATCAGCGGATCAGGCTGTGGGTGGTGCAATGGTGTGGGGGACATTTTCTTGGCACACTTTGTACCCCTTAGTACCAGATGAGCATTGTTTAAATGCAACAACCTACCTGAGTATTGCTGACGATTATGTCTATCCCTTTTTGTCCCCCCATCTTCTGATGGCTACTTCCAGCAGGATAATGCACCATGTCAAAAGGCTCACATCTCAAACTGGTTTCTTGCACATTACAATGAGGTCACTTGACTCCAATGGCCACTACAGTCACCAGATCCTAATACAATAGATTACATTTGGGATGTAGTGGAACTTGAGATTCTTATCATGGATGTGCAGTCGACAAATGTGCAGTAACTGCTTGATGCCATTGTGTCCATATGGAGGAACTGTGTGATGTCATCATGTCCATATGGAGGAGCTGTGTGATGTCACCATGTCCATATGAAGGAACTGTGTGATGTCATCATGTCCATATGGAGGAACTGTGTGATGTCATCATGTCCATATGGAGTAACTTTGTGATGTCATCATATCCGTATGGAGGAACTTTGTGATGTCATTATGTCCATATGGATGAACTTTGTGATGTCATTATGTCCATATGGATGAACTGTGTGATGTCATCATGTCCATATGGAGGAACTGTGTGATGTCATCATGTCCATATGGAGGAACTGTGTGATGTCATCATGTCCATATGGATGAACTGTGTGATGTCATCATGTCCATATGGAGGAACTGTGTGATGCCATCGTGTCCATATGGAGGAACTGTGTGATGTCATCATGTCCATATGAAGGAACTGTGTGATGTCATCATGTCCATATGGAGGAGCTGTGTGATGTCACCATGTCCATATGGAAGAACTGTGTGATGTAATTATGTTCATATGGTGGAACTATGTGATGTCATCATGTCCATATGGGGGAACTGTGTGATGTCATCATGTCCATATGGAGGAACTGTGTGATGCCATCGTGTCCATATGGAGGAACTGTGTGATGTCATCATGTCCATATGAAGGAACTGTGTGATGTCATCATGTCCATATGGAGAAACTGTGTGATGTCATCATGTCCATATGGAAGAACTGTGTGATGTAATTATGTCCATATGGAGGAACTGTGTGATGTCATCATGTCTATATGGAGGAACTGTGTGATGTCCGTATGGACCAAAACCTCTGAGGAACATTTCCAGCTCCTTGCAAAAAGTATGCCATGAAGAATGAAGGCAAGGGGGTCCAAACCAGTACAAACAAGGTTTGCATTATAACTCCTTTTAAGAAGAAGCTGTCCTTATCAGAGGTGACACCATAGGAGGAGCAGTGGTGGTACCTGTGTGGACTCAATAATTTGAAAGAACTTTAAATAGCGTGTAATCTTTCGGGTCCTTGGTAAAGATTTTCCAGCGGGTTACAGCTTCAAGGTAGGCTTATGATGGAAATCACAATACTGCAAGTTGTTATTATTCTGTTGCATGGCAGACACCAGTGGTGCCCAACAGACCCCAATGACTTGTAGTGCATCTTATTCCGTTAACTGGGTTCTGACAGAATCTGCACTAAAGCCTCCGACAAAGATGTGAGCAGAATGTTATGTCTTTGGTCCCAATGGCTAATTGATTACATGGATTTCAGCTGGAACCCTCTCTGACTAACTTTTCACTAAGGATAGCTGCAAGAGTAGTGACAGTTGCGACCCTCAATGATCAGTTGCTGCTGGGGTCTACACATTTCTACTGCACCCTATGAAGATTTTATTCATGGTCGTTCCTGCTTTGTCTAATGGAGTCAGATCCAATGTTTTAACAGAATCTGAAGTGAAGCCTCTTACATCTTTGGTCCCAATAGTTCACATGGATCACAGATCACATGGATCTTGTGTTGGAACCTTCCACAACTTATTTGCAAGAGTTTACACATTTCGGCTTAAGAGTATTCATAACCCTTTGAAGTCAAATGATGAAGATTTCATAAATGGCTGATGACCAAGTGATCCGCAGCTTTGTCTATTGGAGCAGAATCCTAAGAGTCAACAAAATCTACGATAAAGCTTTTGACAAAGATGTAAGCAAAGAGTTAAACCTTTGGTCCCAATCATTCTTGTCTAAAAAGATCTTGAGGTGGAACCCTTGTCGAATAAATGATCACCCAAGGCTAGCCACTGGACCTTACACATTTCATAGAGGAGGACATGTAGTAAGGATCAGCACCCATTGAAGTCAATGGATGAAGATTTCACTCATGGTCAATCCAAGTCCTCTAGAGCAAGACTATTTGAAGCAATACTCTGCTTTGTCTAGTGAAGGGGGATACTTAAAAGGTCCTAATAGGGTATATGGACAGGAGTTGTTATGAATGCAAACCCTCATTTAGATGCAATTAATCTGGATCGCATTACTGTACCCCGTATCCAAATATAACCCAACATTTTCCTATATTTCTGAATCCTCTACCCAAAGTCCTGTGATCAGTCATTGTCAATTACATACTTTCCCTGAAAGCGCTAATAGATCCTACCGAGTCCATGTGCTGCCCTCATTAATACTCATAAATATGTATAGAACTTCCTGAATACATTGAAAACATAGAAACAGTAAAAATAAACACGGAACTGTTCATTTGTTGTCCACTTTAAGACTGTACGTGCCCTACGGACTTAAGAAGTCTCATAAATTCGACATGATTTTTATTACAACCATCTGCGCAGAAGTAACACAACTACAAACCTTACCACATATTGGTTCTGTATGGTATTCTGACAGGGTCACCGTTAAGCCTACACCAACACAGACACAGTGGGGAAACTAATCTAAATCCCTTTAATATTTTAAAGGCCTCAGATAGTAATAGTAATGAAAGTAGATTTTCAGAAGTGTCACAAATCATCCAACACTACATAAGAAAAAGCTACCGTACAAGCTCGTAACAAGATAGTACACAGAATTCCAGATGTCATAACAATATTTTCCCTCCAGGGGTGTTAAACATTTGTCGGAGATGACAGACGATAGGTTTAACCACCTTACAGGCACCTTGTAGGGTTAATGTGAACAACATCAAGACGTTTGGGGGAGATATATGGAAATATGCCTTTGTAAAGATCGGTCCATTAAAGGGGTATTCCAGGAAAAAACTTTTTTTTATACATCAACTGGCTCCAGAAAGTTAAACAGATTTGTAAATTACTTCTATTAAAAAATCTTAATCCTTTCAGTACTTATGAGCTTCTGAAGTGAAGGTTGTTCTTTTCTGTCTAAGTGCTCTCTTATGACACGTGTCTCGGGAATCGCCCAGTTTAGAAGCAAATCCCCATAGCAAACCTCTTCTAAACTGGGTGGTTCCCGAGACACGTGTCATCTGAGAGCACATAGACAGAAAAGAACAACCTTAACTTCAGTAGCTCATAAGTACTGAAAGGATTAAGATTTTTTAATAGAAGTAATTTACAAATCTCTTTAACTTTCTGGAGCCAGTTGATATATATAAAAAAAAGTTTTTTTCCTGAATAACCCATTTAAACCTTATACATAGAAACATTTTATTTACTTTTTAGAATGATCTGGAAACCTCTTCCTTCTGGGAGATATCAATGTCTTTTGAGCACTTGCTATATTATCGGCCTGCAAATAAAACGTAAGTGTACGGCAACGTTTTTGGTTGCTTTGGACATGCCAATTTCTTTCCGAAGCTGCCTTCAACCTGTTGGAATCCACTCCAAACAGCAGTATCCTGTGGGGAACTGAGCAAGTGTTCTTTTCCCTTGCAGCGCCACCGCAGGGCAAATAAATTATAATTTTTTTCTTGATACCTCTATGTTCTGCCCACCCAGCCCACCAGAGAAATGTTATTTGCAGTTGGAAGATTAGGGATAGCAATCCACTGGAAAAATTGATTGAATGAAGCCATTTCTCCCAGACACATATTAATATTAATAATAATAATAATAATAATTATTATTATTATTATTATTTATTCCATACAAAGCAATGTGTTTTGAATCCGTACTGGAGTCTTCTGGATTCTACTGAATTCTTCGCCAGGCAATGCATAAACCAGCACAGATCAAAGTCCTTGATGGGAAACATCTAATGTTAAAGGGGTACTCCACCCATAGACATTTTTTCCCCTGTCCAAAGGATAGGGGATAAGATGTCTGATCGTGGGGGTTTCACTGCTGGGACCCTACCAATCTCCTTGCAGCACCCGTGTCACACCCGACATGTTTAGAACGCTGATGTCACACCACGCCCCTCCATTCATGTCTATGGGAGGGGGCGTGACATCTGTCACGCCCCCTCCCATAGACATGAATGGAGGGGGCGTGGCGTGACATTATATCTCCGGCTGCCCAAACCCATACTTTTTAGAATGCTGTGTGCGATCAGACATCTTATTGTGGTGTCCGGTACCTTATTGTATACGTTACCTGTATAGAGGTCCCCATAGTCAGAGTCCCTAGGACGTCAGGGTCCCTCTTTTGTAGTTTTCCCCTTGTCACCTCAGTCGATGACTATATAGCAGTTATTATCAATATAAATATAAGTATAGATATGTATATATTTAGTTATCTACCTGTTCGGAGCGTAGCAGGACCTGCGGGTCACGTGATTAGGTTAGAACTCTATGGTTTTGCTACAGGACCTTTGGAGGTTCCCGTGACGTGTTCACCCACAATGCACTGTAACGGTGAGTGACAGTCGTTACGGACCAATCAAAAAAGGCCAGCCCCAGCCCATATAAGGGACCCGCGCCATCTTGATCCCTCTCTTGGGTTGCTGACTCTGGAAGAGGTAGGACCTCCGCAGCTTACAAGACGATTTACTAGGCCAAAGCCTTGTGGCCTCGGCCTCTAACATAGCGGATAGACTAAGCAATTCCCCGCTACTCACTGCAAGATCATTGGACCTAAATACTCCCCTAAATCCAGCGGATCTCTGCTATACAATTCTTCAGAAGCTAAATTGGGCTTATCTGATCCCAACCGACTGTCAATCGCTGCTCAAGCTAAATGTAAAGAGACTCTGTTATCTGGACTGTTACTATTACTACATGTACAGAAATTCTTCAGTAAAAGTTCCTGCAAGTTTTCAGTTAACAGTGGTTGTGGACAATCCTTTATTTCTGCATCATCTATTGCTCTTGGGAAGGGTGGCTATAGGCCTATCAAGAAACACAGCGTTTAACCCTCACCCTGGCGTCACGAGTGACAAGGGTTAACAGCGCCCTTCACTATCCTGAACAGCAACACCCTAAATACCCTACACTCCCACAAAACAGTATCCTCTCATCCACCACCACATTATCCCCTAATAGGGTATAAGATGTCTGTAAGCGGAGTACCCCTGTAACTTAGAATTCCACAATATGGTTTGAATATGGTTTTTCTGAACCAGACAATCCCTTCAGTCAAGCATGGGCCTATATTTTCGCAAACTGGGAAGGATTTCCATGCATGTTAACAAAGCCCGTTTCAAGAGGTGCTGAATATTAGTGAGTTAGTTACCAATCACTCCAAGGGCAAAGTGCGGCATACTAAGGCATCACCAGTATTAGAGCGTAAAATAAGTATTTGTAAAGATTCAGCAGTGGTAACAATTCTCATAATAGATAGAACATATATTCTAGTCACAACAATTCTTGAAATGGTAATAACAGCAATGTTTATAGTAAATGGAACATATAACACATATTTCTCCTTCTTTCCCAACTCTGATCGATCCTATGTATTACTATTTATTCTTAAGGCATTTTCATTTTTTAACTTCCAGTGTAAAAGGGGTATTCCAGGAAAAACATTTTTTTTTTTTTATATATCAACTGGCTCCAGAAAGTTAAACAGATTTGTAAATTACTTCTGTTAAAAAATCTTAATCCTTTCAATAATTATCAGCTGTTGAAGTTGAGTTGTTGTTTTCTGTCTGGCAACAGTGCTCTATGCTGACATCTCTGCTTGTCTCGGGAACTGCACAGAGCAGAAGAGGTTTGCTATGGGGATTTGCTTCTAAACTGGGTGGATTCCGAGACACGTGTCATCAGAGAGAACTTAGATAGAAAAGAACAACTCAACTTCAGCAGCTCATAAGTACTGAAAGGATTTAAAAAAATTTAAAGAAGTAATTTACAAATCTGTTTAACTTTCTGGAGCCAGTTGATATATAAAAAAAAACTTTTTTCCTCAACAACCCCTTTAACCCCTTAAGGACACATGACGTACTGGAACGTCATGTGTCCACTCCCGATCTATAACGCGGGGCCACGGCGTGGCCCCGCGTCATAGCGGGTCGGGCCCGGCCTCTAACAACGGCCGGGACCCGTGGCTAATAGCGCGCGGCATTGATCGCTGTGCCGCGCGCTATTAACCCTTTAGACGCGGCGTTCAAAGTTGAACGCCGCGTCTAAAGTGAAACCGAAAGCATCCCGGCTAGCTCAGTGGGCTGTTCGGAATAGCCGCGGTGAAATCGCGGCATCCCGAACAGCTGACAGGACAGCGGGAGGGCCCCTTCCTGCCTCCTCGCTGTCCGATCGCCGAATGACTGCTCAGTGCCTGAGATCCAGGCATGAGCAGTCATGCGGCAGAATCGTTGATCACTGGTTTCTTATGAGAAACCAGTGATCAACATAGAAGATCAGTGTGTGCAGTGTTATAGGTCCCTATGGGACCTATAACACTGCAAAAAAAAAGTGAAAAAAAAAAGTGAATAAAGATCATTTAACTCCTCCCCTATTAAAAGTTTGAATCACCCCCCTTTTCCAATAAAAAAAAAAACACAGTGTAAATAAAAATAAAAATAAACATATGTGGTATCACCGCGTGCGGAAATGTCCGAATTATAAAAATATATCATTAATTAAACCGCTCGGTCAATGGCGTGCGCGCAAAAAAATTCCAAAGTCCAAAATAGTGCATTTTTGGTCACTTTTTATATCATTTAAAAATGAATAAAAAGTGATCAATAAGTCCTATCAATGCAAAAATGGTACCGTTAAAAACTTCAGATCACGGCGCAAAAAATGAGCCCTCATACCGCCCCATACACGGAAAAATAAAAAAGTTATAGGGGTCAGAAGATGACAATTTTAAACGTATTAATTTTCCTGCATGTAGTTATGATTTTTTCCAGAAGTCCGACAAAATCAAACCTATATAAGTAGGGGATCATTTTAATCGTATGGACCTACAGAATACATATCAGGTGTCATTTTTACCGAAAAATGTACTACGTAGAAACGGAAGCCCCCAAAAGTTACAAAACAGCGTTTTTTTTTTCAATTTTGTCGCACAATGATTTTTTTTCCCGCTTCACCATAGATTTTTGGGCAAAATGACTGACGTCATTACAAAGTAGAATTGGTGGCGCAAAAAATAAGCCATCATATGGATTTTTAGGTGTAAATTTGAAAGAGTTATGATTTTTTAAAGGCAAGGAGCAAAAAACGAAAATGCAAAAACGGAAAAACCTCCGGTCCTTAAGGGGTTAATGTATTCACGAACTGTCGCACAAAATTTTGCAAACCCTTCCAAAAAGTTGCAAACCTAAGCAAGGTCAGACCTGGCTTACCAAACTGCATTTGGAGAACACTTTAAAAAGTCATAAGGAAGAGGGGGAATGATATAAAATGTGTTCTGTAGTGATTTATTGTTTTTTGCTTACGTGCGCCAAATTTATAAAGGACGTGCAACTTTTTTTTTTTTATTTGGTGCACGTAAGGAAAAAACTGCAAAAAATATGACAAAGGAAAAAACAAAGCAAAAAAAATAAAAAAAATACTAAAAAAAATCTTACCAAAGCATACCTGAGTGCCAACCTCTTTGGCAACTAAACCAGTCCTTAGGGTTGAGCCAGTTAAGCCACTCAGGTCTTGTGCTATTCTATAGCTGTTTGCATTGAGGTATTGTTAATGTTAATAATTAAGCTTGAGAAGATCGGATGTATCAGCAAACAGGCTTTGTGCGCCTTTATTCAGTGGGCAAAACACCCATGAAACCCGCAATGACAATGTCATCTCCCTAATTGAAAATATTTTGCCATAAGCTCTTTGAGAAGTCATTAAAGGGGTACTCCCCTGGAAAACTATTTTTTTTTATATATCAACTGGTTCCTGAAAGTTAAACAGATTTGTAAATCACTTCTATTAAAAAATCGTAATCCTTCCAGTACTTTTTAGGGGCTGTATGCTAAAGAGAAATCCAAAAAAAGAAATGCATTTCCTCTGCTGTCATGACCACAGTGCTCTCTGCTGACCTCTGCTGGCCATTTTAGGAACTGTCCAGAGCAGCATATGTTTGCTATGGGGATTTTCTCCTGCTCTGGAGAGTTCATAAAAGGGGGGTGAAAAAGGGGGGTGATTCAAACTTTTAATAGGGGAGGGGTTAAATGATCTTAATTCACTTTTTTTCCCACTTTTTTTTGCAGTGTTATAGCTCCCATAGGGACCTATAACACTGCACACACTGATCTTTTACATTGATCACTGGTTTCTCATAGGAAACCAGTGATCGATGATTCTGCCGCTTGACTGCTCATGCCTGGATCTCAGGCACTGAGCAGTCATTCGGCGATCGGACAGCGAGGAGGCAGGAAGGGGCCCTCCCGCTGTCCTGTAAGCTGTTCGGGATGCCGCGATTTCGCCGCGGCTATCCCGAACAGCCCACTGAGCTAACCGGCACTTTTTACTTTCACTTTCAGCTGCATGGCTCAGTTTTGAGTGCGCGGCTAAAGGGTTAATAGCGCGCGGCACCTTGATCAGTGCCGCGCACTATTAACGGCGGGTCCCTGCTTCACTATGACGCCGAGCCCGCCGTAATATGATGCGGGGTCACCGTGGGACCCCGCGTTATATCACGGGAGCGGGACCAAGGACGTACTCATACGTCCTTGGTCCTTAAGAGGTTAAAGGGGTACTCCGGTGGAAAACATTTTTTTTAAACCAACTTGTGCCAGAAAGTTAAACAGATTTGTAAATTACTTCTATTAAAAAATCTTTACCCTTCCAGTACTTTTTAACAGCTGTATGCTACAGAGGAAATTCTTTGAAAATTTGAATTTCTTTTTTGTCTTGTCCACAGTGCTCTCTGCTGACACCTCTGTTCATGTCAGGAACTGTCCAGAGCAGCATAGCTTTGCAATGGGGATTTTCTCCTGCTCTGGACAGTTCCTGATACAGGCATAAGGTGTCAGCAGAGAGCACTGTGGACAAGACACAAAAAGAAATTCAAAAAGAAAATAATTTCCTCTGTAGCATACAGCTGCTTAAAAGTACTGGAAGGGTAAAGATTTTTTAATAGAAGTCATATACAAATCTGTTTAACTTTCTGGCACTGGTTGATTAAAAAAAAAATGTTTTCCACCGGAGTACCCCTTTAAGGTGTTAAAGGGGTACTCTGGAGGACAACACAGCCAGGACAACACAGAGATGGCCTAGAGACAACTCTGTGAATGTCCTCGAGTGATCCAGCCAGAGCCCTAATTCTAGAAATACCTAAAAATGGCTTCCACAAATGGTCCCTATCCAACCTGACTGCAGAGAAGGATCCGGGTGTGTAACCCTTGCAGCTTTATCCCCAAGAAGACTGGAGGTTGGAATCACCAAAGTGTCTTCAACTGAGTACTGAGAAATGGGTATGAACACTTAGGTCAATGCAATATTTTGGTTTTACTTTTCAATAAATGGGCAAAGATTTCTAACATTCTGTTTTCCCTTTGTCATTATGGAGTGCAGAATGATGGGGGAAATATATATATTTTTTCTTAGCACAAGTCTGCAAAATAACAAAGTGGGTCCTGTAGTCCTCCCATTTCTCATATTAATCCACTTGCCTGACTTTGAACCCTCTTCAGCTCCACTATATCTTTCTGGTGCCCAGTACTGTACACAGTATTCCATGTGTGGTCTGACTAGTGATTTGTACAACGGTCGAATTATTTCCTTGTCGTGGGCATCTATGCTCCTAATTAGTGGCGTAGGGACCCCTTCCCCCCACGGTCCTCAGCTGCGCCGTCCGGCAGCACTTGGATGGGTTCTGTGTGGGGTTGTGCTGCATAAGCTAAGAGACACAGTAATGGGGGTGTGGGAGGCACAGTAATGAGGCACAGTAATGGAGGTTGCAGACATGATGAGGCACAGCAATGTGTGTGTGTGTGTGTGGGGGGGGAGATTCAGACATGGTGAGACACAATAAAGGGGGGTGGGGGGGATCATAAGGTTGATATCAATCATACCAGCCTCATCACCACCCCCCACACACACACACACACATTACTGTCACTCTTCATGTCTGCATCAACCCCCCCCCCACATTACTGTGTCTCAAAATGTCTGCTTCACACCCCCCCCCCCCCCCCACATTGCTGTGCCGCCTATTGTTTGCATCACTGCATCATCACACCAGAGGAACAGTAATGAGGGGGATGATGCAGACATGAGGCACAGTGATCTGGGGGGGGGGGGGCGCAGTGTGTAATGATATTATATTCAGAGAGCGCAGTGTGTGGTAGAATTATATTTAGAAGGGGCAGTATTATATTCAGAGGGTGCAGTATGGTAGTATTATATTCAGAGGGCGTAGTGTGTGGTAGTATATTCATAGGATGCAGTGTGTGATAGTATTATATTCAGAGGGTACAGTGTGTGGTAGAATTATAATCAAAGGGCAACAGTGTGTTGTAGTATTATATTCAGAGGGCACATAGTGTGGTAGAGTTATATTCAGAGGGGCACTGTGTGGTAGTATTATTTTCAGGGGTCGCAGCGTGTAGTAGTATTATATTTAGAGGGCCCAGTGTGTGGTAGTATTATACTCTGAGGGTGCAGTGTGTGGTAGTATTATTTTTAGAGAGAGCAGTGTGTGGCAGTATTATATTCAGAGAACATTGTGTGTGGTAGTATTATATTCAGAGGGTGCAGTATGTGGTAGTATTATTTTCCGAGGGTGATGTGTGGGGTAGCATTATATTCAGAGAGCATTGTGTGTGGTAGTATTATTTTCAGAGGTTTGTGGTGTGTGGTAGCATTATATTTAGAGAGTGTATTGTGTGGTAGCATTATATTCAGAGAGCATTGTGTGTGGTAGTATTATTTTCAGAGGTTGCAGTGTGTGGTAGTATTATATTTAGAGAGTGCAGTGTGTGGTAGTATTATATTCAGAGAGCATTGTGTGTGGTAGTATTATATTCAGAGAGCATTGTGTGTGGTAGTATTATTTTCAGAGGTTGCAGTGTGTGGTAGTATTATATTTAGGGAGTGCAGTAGGTGGTAGTATTATATTCAGAGAGCACAGTGTGAGGTAGTATTATTTTCAGAGGTTGCAGTATGTGGTAGTATTATATTCAGAGAGCACAGTGTGAGGTAGTATTATATTCAGAGAGCACAGTATGTGGTAGTATTATATTCAGAGAGCACATTGTGAGGTAGTATTATTTTCAGAGGTTGCAGTATGTGGTAGTATTATATTCAGAGAGCGCAGTGTGAGGTAGTATTATTTTCAGAGGTTGCAGTATGTGGTAGTATTATATTCAGAGAGCACAGTGTGAGGTAGTATTATTTTCAGAGGTTGCAGTATGTGGTAGTATTATATTCAGAGAGCACAGTGTGAGGTAGTATTATATTCAGAGAGCACAGTATGTGGTAGTATTATATTCAGAGAGCACAGTGTGAGGTAGTATTATATTCAGAGAGCACAGTATGTGGAAGTATTATATTCAGAGAGCACAGTGTGAGGTAGTATTATTTTCAGAGGTTGCAGTATGTGGTAGTATTATATTCAGAGAGCACAGTGTGAGGTAGTATTATTTTCAGAGGTTGCAGCATGTGGTAGTATTATATTCAGAGAGCGCAGTGGGAGGTAGTATTATTCAGAGGATTCAGTGACTGGCAGTGTTATATTAATTATTGTTTTCATTTAGAGGATTAGAATCCGCTGATAAAGTAAGGAGCCATCTGGGCGTCAAGTTCTGCAGAGAGAAAATTTAGCTTGAAGGAGTTACAGCGGTATGTACCTAAATTAGATAAAGAAAGATTATAGAGAAGACGTCAAGACCTGTGAGTTACTTATGTCATTGTCTGACATGTCCAATCAGGGTTGTAGCGATTACTTTGAATATATATCTTTGTCAACATTATGGCTAAAAATATTACATTTGGTGAGGGTGACACAATTTTTTACCGCACCGGGTGAACCCAAACCTAGCAACGCCACTGCTCCTATTGATTCACCTCAGGATTTTATTTGCCTTGGCAGCAGCTGCCTGACACTGGTTACTAAAGTTACATTAACTGTCGAAAACTCCCAATTCTTTTTCCATGTCAGTCATCCCAAGTGTTTTCCCATTTAATACATAATCCCAGCACGGATTTTTCCTCCCCATTTGCATAACCTCCAGTCTTGAGCTGACCTCCCTATAAAAGCTGATCCGGTTAGTCTGACAGGACCGATCCCTCATAAACCCATACTGATAAAGAGCCATACACTTATTGTCATTGAGATAATCCAATATAGCATCTCTTTTAAAACCCAGAACAATTTACATACAACGGAGGTTAAACTAACAGGTCAATAATTCACAGGGTCACTTTTTGGCCCCTTTTTAAATATTGGCACCACATTTGCTATGTACCAGTCTTGGATATATGTCGGCCATATACAGTATGTTGGGAACTCCCCTTAAGTTTACGCCCAATAGACATTGCTTAGTGCAGTTTGAACCTAACCTTAGGGTCTATTCACACGGCAGAATTTCCACTTGCGGAATTCCGTCTCAAATTAAAGCCCATAGACTTCTATAGGATTCCACACTCCTATTCACACTTCTGAATTTCCGCTTGTGGAAATTCAGAAGTGTGAATGGGAGTGTGAAATCCCATAGTTGTTACAGCACTGGGCTTGCTTTGACTTGTGGCACTACTCATGTGTTAAAGGGGTACTCCACCGGAAAAAACTATTTTAATCAACTGGTGCCATAAAGTTAAATAGATTTGTAAATTATCTTAATCCTTCCAGTACTTATCAGCTGCTGTATGCTCCATAGGAAGTTCTTTTCCTTTTGAATTTCCTTTCGGTCTGACCACAGTGCTCTCTGCTGACACCTCTGTCCATGTCAGGAACTGTCTAAAGCAGACAGATTTGCTATGGGGATTTGCTTCTACTCTGGACAGTTCCTAAAATGGACAGAGTTGTCAGCAGAGAGCACTGTGGTCAGACAGAAAGGAAAGAAAAAAAAAGAACTTCATAAGGAGCATACATCAGCTGATAAGTACTGGAAGGATTACGATTTTTAAATAGAAGTAATTTACAAATCTGTTTAATTTTCCTGGCACCAGTTGAGTTAAAGAAAATTTTTCCAGCGGAGTGCCCCTTTCATTGTGCTACGAATGGTGTTGTAGTCCTATCTCAAGTTCCCAACCCCTTATATACTCACAATCTTTGTAAATGGAGGGCTGCACTTGTTGGTAGTATGTTGGAATCCTGGGGGTGCATCCCAATATACTACTGGAGGTCAGGATGCCTGTGGGGTTTGTAGGTGCAGACACAGGAAGGTGAGGAGACGGTTTAAAGCAATTTTTACTTGTAACTTGGTACAGAGCAGTAAAACAGTTCTTAAAGGAGTACTCCGGCGCTTAGACATCTTATCCCCTATCCAAAGGATAGGGGATAAGATGCCTGATTGCGGGGGTCCCGCTGCTGGGGACCCCTGTGATCTTGCATGCCGCACCCCGTTATAATTAGTCCCCGGAGCGTGTTCGCTCCGGGTATGATTACTGTCGATCACGGGGCCAGAGCATTGTGACGTCACGGCTCCTTTTTCCTCGTCTTAGCTTGGTTTTTTGTTCTAATATCCATTGTCAGCTGTGGGACCTTCTATTGACAGGACCGTGTCTTTTCAAATCATGTCCAGTCAGCAGAAACTACCATAGGTGACTACAATCAAGGTACATAAACAAAGTGTCATATCAAATGGGGTGTCCCAGAACAGGATGTCATCCTGTGGGCTAATTTGCCTCTAGCATCCTTGCTGCTACTGTGCTGGACCCATTACTCAATCTTATATTTTCTTAGATTGCACTGTGTTATGTTGTGATAAATTATGTTACTGTACCTTAAAGGGAATGCTGCAGAGTGAACCAGCTATCTCAACCTCAGACCATGTAGGTTAACAGTGTCCTGGCGTGGCGAAGTGAACATCTCACCCACCTTCCCCCGTGTCACCCCACAAAGAGTCTGAATTTTTAATAAATTTGCATCCAATTCTAAATTATATTTTCATATTCTCATTATGGGGTATTGAGTCCAGAATGATGGGGGAAAACAAAATTTTTCTTTAATTTCTGCACAAGGCCGGAACATGCCAAAATTTGATAAAAGTGAAAGGGTCTGAAGAATTTCCAAACGCACTGTATGTGAGTGGGACATAACTCGATAGAGCTGTAGTATCCATATGTTTCATCTACATGAAGAATCTTATCTGTAATTTTCTTACCAAAGAAAAGTGGTGTAAGTGTAGGCTTGCATACGCAGAAAAGTGGGTGCATGCGTGTATATGCAGGCAAGTGGTGTAAATGCATGCATATGCAGGACACCACTTTTCTGCGTATGCAGGCATTTACACCAGGCAAGGACTGTTTCCCGCGTATGCAGGCACTTCTTCGGGCCTTCCTGCATACACGGGAAACGGTCTCTGCCTGATGTAAGTGCGTGTATATGCAGAAAGGTGATGTAAGTGTGGGCTTGCATAAGCAGGTGTCACGATGCCGGCTGGCAGGTAGTGGATCCTCTGTACCAGAGAGGGATTGGCGTGGACCGTGCTAGTGGACCGGTTCTAAGCCACTACTGGTTTTCACCAGAGCCCGCCGCAAAGCGGGATGGTCTTGCTGCGGCGGTAGTGACCAGGTCGTATCCACTAGCAACGGCTCACCTCTCTGGCTGCTGAAGATAGGCGCGGTACAAGGGAGTAGGCAGAAGCAAGGTCGGACGTAGCAGAAGGTCGGGGCAGGCAGCAAGGATCGTAGTCAGGGGCAACGGCAGAAGGTCTGGAACACAGGCTGGGAACACACAAGGAACGCTTTCACTGGCACAATGGCAACAAGATCCGGCAAGGGAGTGCAGGGGAAGTGAGGTGATATAGGGAAGTGCACAGGTGAACACACTAATTGGAACCACTGCGCCAATCAGCGGCGCAGTGGCCCTTTAAATCGCAGGACCCGGCGCGCGCGCGCCCTAGGGAGCGGGGCCGCGCGCGCCGGGACAGAACAGACGGAGAGCGAGTCAGGTAGGGGAGCCGGGGTGCGCATCGCGAGCGGGCGCTACCCGCATCGCGAATCGCATCCCGGCTGGCAGCGGAATCGCAGCGCCCCGGGTCAGAGGACGTGACCGGAGCGCTGCAGCGGGGAGAGTGAAGCGAGCGCTCCGGGGAGGAGCGGGGACCCGGAGCGCTCGGCGTAACAGTACCCCCCCCCTTGGGTCTCCCCCTCTTCTTAGAGCCTGAGAACCTGAGGAGCAGACTTTTGTCTAGGATGTTGTCCTCAGGTTCCCAGGATCTCTCTTCAGGACCACAACCCTCCCAGTCCACTAAAAAAAATTTTTTCCCTCTGACCTTTTTGGCAGCTAAGATTTCTTTGACCGAGAAGATGTCCGAGGAGCCGGAAACAGGAGTGGGAGGAACAGATTTGGGAGAAAAACGGTTGAGGATGAGTGGTTTGAGAAGAGAGACGTGAAAGGCATTAGGGATACGAAGAGAAGGAGGAAGAAGAAGTTTATAAGAGACAGGATTAATTTGAGACAAAATTTTGAAAGGACCAAGATAGCGTGGTCCCAACTTGTAGCTAGGGACACGGAAGCGGACATATTTAGCGGAGAGCCATACCTTGTCTCCAGGGGAAAAAACGGGAGGGGCTCTTCTTTTCTTATCCGCGAACTTCTTCATGCGTGATGAAGCCTGTAAGAGAGAATTTTGGGTCTCTCTCCATATGATGGAAAGGTCACGAGAAATTTCATCCACAGCGGGCAGACCAGAGGGCAAGGGGGTAGGGAGGGGGGGAAGAGGGTGACGGCCGTACACCACGAAAAATGGGGATTTGGAGGAAGACTCAGAGACCCTGAAGTTATACGAGAATTCGGCCCATGGGAGGAGATCTGCCCAGTCATCCTGGCGGGAGGAAACAAAATGTCGCAAATAATCACCCAAGATCTGGTTAATTCTTTCTACTTGTCCATTGGACTGGGGATGATATGCAGAAGAAAAATTTAATTTAATCTTGAGTTGTTTACAGAGAGCCCTCCAGAATTTAGACACGAATTGGACGCCTCTATCCGAGACAATCTGCGTAGGCAACCCGTGAAGACGAAAAATGTGTACAAAAAATTGTTTAGCCAACTGAGGCGCAGAAGGAAGACCAGGAAGAGGGATGAAATGTGCCATTTTGGAGAATCGATCAACGACCACCCAAATAACAGTGTTGCCACGGGAAGGGGGTAAATCAGTAATAAAATCCATACCAATCAGAGACCAAGGCTGTTCGGGGACAGGCAGAGGATGAAGAAAACCAGCGGGCTTCTGGCGAGGAGTCTTATCCCGGGCACAGATAGTGCAGGCTCGCACAAAGTCCACAACATCCGTCTCCAGAGTCGGCCACCAATAGAAGCGGGAGATGAGTTGCATAGATTTCTTGATACCCGCATGACCTGCGAGATGGGAGGAGTGACCCCATTTGAGGATTCCGAGGCGTTGGCGAGGAGAAACAAAGGTCTTTCCTGGAGGAGTCTGCCTGATGGAGGCAGGAGAAGTGGAGATCAGGCAGTCAGGTGGAATGATGTGTTGCGGAGAGAGTTCAACTTCTGAGGCATCCGAGGAACGAGAAAGAGCATCGGCCCTAATGTTCTTATCGGCAGGACGAAAGTGAATCTCAAAATTAAATCGGGCAAAGAACAGAGACCACCGGGCCTGGCGAGGATTCAGCCGTTGGGCAGACTGGAGGTAGGAGAGGTTCTTGTGGTCGGTGTAGATAATAACAGGAGAACTTGATCCCTCCAGCAGATGCCTCCATTCCTCAAGTGCTAATTTAATGGCTAGAAGCTCTCGATCCCCGATGGAGTAGTTCCTCTCTGCTGGAGAGAAGGTCCTAGAGAAAAAACCACAAGTGACAGCATGCCCGGAAGAATTTTTTTGTAGAAGAACAGCTCCAGCTCCCACTGAGGAGGCATCAACCTCCAATAGGAAGGGTTTGGAAGGGTCAGGTCTGGAGAGGACGGGAGCCGAAGAAAAGGCAGACTTGAGTCGTTTAAAGGCGTCTTCTGCTTGAGGAGGCCAGGACTTGGGATCAGCATTTTTTTTGGTTAAAGCCACGATAGGAGCCACAATGGTAGAAAAATGTGGAATAAATTGCCTGTAATAATTGGCGAACCCCAAAAAGCGTTGGATAGCACGGAGTCCGGAGGGGCGTGGCCAATCTAAGACGGCAGAAAGTTTGTCTGGATCCATCTGTAGTCCCTGGCCAGAGACCAAATATCCTAGAAAAGGAAGAGCTTGGCATTCAAACAGACATTTCTCAATTTTGGCATAGAGTTGGTTGTCACGAAGTCTCTGAAGAACCATACGGACATGCTGGCGGTGTTCTTCTAGATTGGCAGAAAAAATTAGGATATCGTCCAGATATACAACAACACAGGAGTATAACAGATCACGAAAAATTTCATTGACAAAGTCTTGGAAGACGGCAGGGGCGTTGCACAGGCCAAAGGGCATGACCAGATACTCAAAGTGTCCATCTCTGGTGTTAAATGCCGTTTTCCACTCGTCCCCCTCTCTGATGCGGATGAGGTTATAGGCGCCTCTTAAGTCCAATTTAGTAAAGATGTGGGCACCTTGGAGGCGATCAAAGAGTTCAGAGATGAGGGGTAAGGGGTAGCGGTTCTTAACCGTGATTTTATTAAGACCGCGGTAGTCAATGCAAGGACGTAGGGAGCCATCTTTTTTGGACACAAAGAAAAATCCGGCTCCGGCAGGAGAGGAGGATTTACGGATAAAGCCCTTTTTAAGATTCTCCTGGACGTATTCGGACATGGCAAGAGTCTCTGGGGCAGAGAGAGGATAAATTCTGCCCCGGGGTGGAGTAGTGCCCGGGAGGAGGTCGATAGGGCAATCATAAGGCCTGTGAGGAGGTAGAGTCTCAGCTTGTTTTTTGCAGAAAACATCCGCGAAGTCCATATAGGCCTTAGGAAGACCGGTTACTGGAGGAACCACAGAGTTACGGCAAGGGTTACTGGGAACCGGTTTTAGACAGTTCTTGGAACAAGAGGACCCCCAACTCTTGATCTCCCCAGTGGACCAATCCAGGGTTGGGGAATGAAGTTGAAGCCAGGGAAGTCCAAGGAGAATTTCCGAGGTGCAATTGGGGAGGACCAAAAGTTCAATCCTCTCATGATGAGATCCGATGCTCATAAGAAGGGGCTCCGTGCGGAAACGTATGGTACAGTCCAATCTTTCATTATTTACACAATTGATGTAGAGGGGTCTGGCGAGACTGGTCACGGGGATGTTGAACCTGTTGACGAGAGAGGCCAAAATAAAATTTCCTGCAGATCCAGAGTCCAAGAAGGCCACTGTAGAGAAGGAGAAGGCAGAGGCAGACATCCGCACAGGCACAGTAAGACGTGGAGAAGCAGAGTAGACATCAAGGACTGTCTCACCTTTGTGCGGAGTCAGCGTACGTCTTTCCAGGCGGGGAGGACGGATAGGACAATCCCTCAGGAAGTGTTCGGTACTAGCACAGTACAGGCAGAGGTTCTCCATACGGCGTCGTGTCCTCTCTTGAGGTGTCAGGCGAGACCGGTCGACCTGCATAGCCTCCACGGCGGGAGGCACAGGAACAGATTGCAGGGGACCAGAGGAGAGAGGAGCCGAGGAGAAGAAACGCCTCGTGCGAACAGAGTCCATATCTTGGCGGAGTTCCTGACGCCTTTCGGAAAAACGCATGTCAATGCGAGTGGCTAGGTGAATAAGTTCATGTAGATTAGCAGGAATTTCTCGTGCGGCCAGAACATCTTTAATGTTGCTGGATAGGCCTTTTTTGAAGGTCGCGCAGAGGGCCTCATTATTCCAGGACAATTCTGAAGCAAGAGTACGGAATTGTACGGCATACTCGCCAACGGAAGAATTACCCTGGACCAGGTTCAACAGGGCAGTCTCAGCAGAAGAGGCTCGGGCAGGTTCCTCAAAGACACTTCGGATTTCCGAGAAGAAGGAGTGTACAGAGGCAGTGACAGGGTCATTGCGGTCCCAGAGCGGTGTGGCCCATGACAGGGCTTTTCCGGACAGAAGGCTGACTACGAAAGCCACCTTAGACCTTTCAGTGGGAAACAGGTCCGACATCATCTCCAGATGCAGGGAACATTGGGAAAGAAAGCCACGGCAAAACTTAGAGTCCCCATCAAATTTATCCGGCAAGGATAAGCGTATCCCAGGAGCGGCCACTCGCTGCGGAGGAGGTGCAGGAGCTGGCGGAGGAGATGACTGCTGAAGCTGTGGTAGTAACTGTTGTAGCATAACGGTCAGTTGAGACAGCTGTTGGCCTTGTTGCGCTATCTGTTGTGACTGCTGGGCGACCACCGTGGTGAGGTCAGCGACAACTGGCAGAGGAACTTCAGCGGGATCCATGGCCGGATCTACTGTCACGATGCCGGCTGGCAGGTAGTGGATCCTCTGTACCAGAGAGGGATTGGCGTGGACCGTGCTAGTGGACCGGTTCTAAGCCACTACTGGTTTTCACCAGAGCCCGCCGCAAAGCGGGATGGTCTTGCTGCGGCGGTAGTGACCAGGTCGTATCCACTAGCAACGGCTCACCTCTCTGGCTGCTGAAGATAGGCGCGGTACAAGGGAGTAGGCAGAAGCAAGGTCGGACGTAGCAGAAGGTCGGGGCAGGCAGCAAGGATCGTAGTCAGGGGCAACGGCAGAAGGTCTGGAACACAGGCTGGGAACACACAAGGAACGCTTTCACTGGCACAATGGCAACAAGATCCGGCAAGGGAGTGCAGGGGAAGTGAGGTGATATAGGGAAGTGCACAGGTGAACACACTAATTGGAACCACTGCGCCAATCAGCGGCGCAGTGGCCCTTTAAATCGCAGAGACCCGGCGCGCGCGCGCCCTAGGGAGCGGGGCCGCGCGCGCCGGGACAGAACAGACGGAGAGCGAGTCAGGTAGGGGAGCCGGGGTGCGCATCGCGAGCGGGCGCTACCCGCATCGCGAATCGCATCCCGGCTGGCAGCGGAATCGCAGCGCCCCGGGTCAGAGGACGTGACCGGAGCGCTGCAGCGGGGAGAGTGAAGCGAGCGCTCCGGGGAGGAGCGGGGACCCGGAGCGCTCGGCGTAACAGCAGGAAAGTGGGTGCATGCGTGTATATGCAAAGGATAGGGGATAAGATGTCTGATCACGGGGGTCCCGCTGCTGGGGACCCTGCAATCTCCCTGCTGCACCCGCCGTTCGTTTAGAGCATCGGGTGCAGCACCGGAGGCTCGTGACGTCTATGGGAGGGGGCGTGATGGTCGTCAAGCCCCCTCCAATAGACTTGCATTGAGGGGGCATGACCGTGATGTCATAAGCCTCCACCCCGCATTGCCAGTCATCCGACACGGAGCAAAGTTCGGGACTACCCCAGTGACGGGACCCCTGCGTTCAGATATCTTATCCATATCCTTTGGATAGGGGATAAGATGTCTAGGGGCGGAGTACCCCTTTAAAGACATTAGTGTGCATCTGCTACCCAAGGTCTTACCCATTGTGAGACTTATCTTCCTTACTGTTTCTGTCACTTCTCCTCTTTTGGATATTTTTGGCTGCCTCATTTTATCATCTAATCAGAATACTTGATATCTTTACCCTTCCCAGATATTTAGCATACATGTATGTTAAAATGTCAGGGAGTCAGGGAGCATAGTGCGACTTCAGGACCGGAGCCTATTCCATACATGTAGAGTGCCCGCTTTGTTACACAGCTGACACCCACTGACAGTGGTCAATGAAAGGGAAACTTGGTGTCCGTGAAATTGCAGAACTGACTTTTTTGGTGGGCAAATTCATAGAAAATTCTTAGCATTGCAATACAGATCTAGTGCGTTCTTACCAAATGTCCTAACGGCCTTATTGTAATTAGAAAGGGAACTTGTCACCTACAGGAAACAGGTGCAGGCAGGGTGATCCCGGAACAACATAAATTACGATATATGAAAAATATATTTGAAAAAGCTGCTGGAATCAAGGTAACTAGTCACTGGGGTGGTTCTCGGGGGGCTGCTTCCCACCTCGCCAGTGACTCATCTACCCTCTACATAGATAGAGATCGACACGTCACTCAGGGCCGGCAGGGTGGGAAGCAGCCACAGGAACCACCCCTCATGACTACCGTATATACTCGAGTATAAGCCGACCCAAATATAAGCCGAGACCCCTAATTTCACCCCAAAAACCCTGGAAAAGTTATTGACTCGACTATAAGCCTAGGGTGGGAAATACATCATCCCCCCCTGTCATCATCCAGACCCTGTCATCATCCCCCCCCCCCACCTTCATCATCACCGCCTGTCAATGCCTTCATCAGTGGTCTTAAACTACAACTCCCAGCATGCTGGGAGTTGTAGTTTTGAAAAATCTGGAGGTCCGCAGGTTGAAGACCACTGCGGCCTTCGTCATCATCCAGACCCCCCCCCCCTTTAGTTCTCTACTCACCTCCCCTCGGTGGGAAGGAATGGTGAGCTGGTCTGGGCCATCTATGCTGCAGGGACCGTCTGGTGGGGTGGGTTAGTTGTTCCGGGCTGTCTATTTTCACCGGGAGGCTCTCTTCTCTGCTCCGGGCTGGCCCTGGACTAGTGACATTGCCTTGACGACGACGCACAGGGACGTTCATGCGCACGGACGTCTGCTGTGCACGGACGTTGTGCGTCGTCGTCAAGGCAACGTCACTACTCCAGGGCCGGCTCGGAGCGGAGGAGAGGGCTTCCCGGTGAAAATAGACAGCCCGGAATGACTAACCCTCCCCACCGGACGGTCCCTGCAGCATAGATGCCCCGGACCAGCTCACCCTTCTTTCCCACTGAGGGGAGGTGAGTAGAAAACTAAAGGGGTCTGGATGAGGACGATGGCCGCAGTGGTCTTCAACCTGCAGACCTCCAGATGTTTCAAAACTACAACTCCCAGCATGCCCGGACAGCCGATGGATGCCCGGGCATGCTGGGAGTTGTAGTTTTGCAACATCTGGAGGTCCGCAGGTTGAAGACCACTGAGAAGGGATTGACAGGCGGAGAGTTCACTCGAGTATAAGCCAAGGGGGGGGCGTTTTCAGCACGAAAAATCATGCTGAAAAACTCGGCTTATACTCGAGTACATACGGTACCCAGGTCCAGGCAGCTTTTGTAAACTATAATATGATAAAAATATCAATATCCATTTGCTATAAAGCATTATGTAAACTCGGGCTCCAATATTCATAAATGTGACTCATGGGTGTCTACCCCACCAAATATGTCCCAAGTGGGTCAATGTAAAATACAACTATTAGGATTTTCCCCACTAGAAGCCAGTTATGATTTTGCAATATGAAGCCAGATGAAGCGCCTAATATAAAACGATGGGGACTCCCTGTACCACCATACAGGCTGTATACATCCAGTGCCGTCCTGTACATGGAGCATTACATATTTCTTAAACTTCCTACCAATTGAACCCATGCAATTGTTCCATAAAAGTTAAAAAACCAGTAACTTTTCTTCCCATGACTTCCTATAGGTTCCCGCTGTGCCGAGAAACTGTTTACAGCTCCGTGTAGAATTGTCAGCGTCTTATAAGGCTAATATTAAATAATAAAACTGAAGAACTTGTCTGCAAACTTTTCGAATGACTTGATCTAAGATCTAGGTAGGGGCCCCGGAGCTGTGTGTGTGACAGGAAAAGCTGCACATAATGACATGTAATCCCACACTTGGGCAGCATCTGAGTCCCGATCTCCTACAGACACTCGCAGATTTTATTTCACGCTGGAGTATCTGCACCGCTCAGCGTGTCACCTCCTATATCCATTCCCTGTCAATCTTGTTCACTCTATGGCTCTCAGTCACATTCTTCTCAACCAACCTTCTGAAACTCTCTGTGATGGACAATCGCTTCACACGAACATGCAGAACTTATGAGGAACCCTTCCCCCCCCCCCCCAACTTAATCACCTCGGTAGGAGTCACGTGTGGTCGGGACCAGCTTAATCATTATTTTGGGATTTAGTCGGATATAATGATATGGCTCCTACAAGAATATGGAACTTTTTCTGAAGTTTCATTTGCATATTTTTGGAACAGGTAGGGATGGTATTTTTAGCTTTAGGCGGTTAAGTGCAGAACTTTTTTGACTAAATTCAAAGAAAATTCTTAGCATTGCATTGTGGATCCAGTACCTTCTTGCCATGCAACATATACTATGTTTCCGAATTTTTAGAAATTGGTATTATAAGGCAGTACTGTGTCCACTGATGTGGAGTGTGCGGTGCTGCAGTACCTCTAACTAAAACTACTGCCACTATAAGCAACCCAGGATAGATCGGTGTGGACTCTCGTGGGGGTGCTGCACCAGAAAGTAGCAAGAGAACCCCAACAATGTGGTAAGGAAGAAAGGTTGCACTCAGCCAAGTAGACTCTAATCTTCTTTATTCAAAGAGACACATTGGAAATAGACAGAGGGACTACATTTGATATGGAAAATAGGCAAGGACCGTTTCCTGCGTATGCATGCATTTACACCACTTGCCTGGGATGCACCCACTTTCCTGCTTATACAAGCCCACACTTACATCACCTTTCTGCATATGCACGCACTTACACCAGGCAGAGACCGTTTCCCGTGTATGCAGGAACTTCATCAGGCCGGAGGCCCGAAGAAGTGCCTACATACGCGGGAAACGGTCCTTGCCTGGTGTAAATGCCTGCATACGCAGAAAAGTGGTGTCCTGCATATGCATGCATTTACACCACTTGCCTGCATATACACGCATGCACCCACTTTCCTGTGTATGCAAGCCTACACTTACACCACTTTTCTGCGTATGCAGGCATTTACACCAAGCAAGGACCGTTTCCTGTGTACGCAGGAAACGGTCCTTGCCGATCCGGTGTAGTCCCGCTGTCTGTTTCCCCATCTCCCTGCTGTACTATATGTGTCTTTGAATAAAGAAGATTGGATTCTACTTGGGTGAGTGTAACCATTCTTTTTTACTACATTGTTGTAAGGCAGTACTATGTCAGCATGGTAAGAAAATTACAGATAAGATTCTTCATGTAGATGAAACATATGTATACTACATCTCTATCGAGTTATGTCCCACTCACATACAGTGCGTTTGGAAATTTTTCAGACCCTTTAACTTTTATCAAATTTTGGCATGTTCCGGCCTTGTGCAGAAATGAAAGAAAAATTTTGTTTTCCCCCATCATTCTGGACTCAATACCCCATAATGAGAATATGAAAATATATTTCAGAATTGGATGCTAATTTATTAAAAATTCAGACTCTTTGTGTGGTGACACGGGGGAAGGTGGGTGAGATGTTCACTTCGCCACGCCAGGGCACTGTTAACCCACATGGTTTGAGGTTGAGATAGCTGATTCACTCTGCAGCATTCCCTTTAAGGTACAGTAACATAATTTATCACAACATAACACAGTGCAATCTAAGAAAATATAAGATGGAGTAATGGGTCCAGCCCAGTAGCAGCAAGGATGCTAGAGGCAAATTAGCCCACAGGACGACATCCTGTGCTGGGACACCACATTTGATATGACACTTTGTTTATGTACCTTGATTGTAGTCACCTATTGTAGTTTCTGCTGACTGGACATGATTTGAAAAGACACGGTCCTGTCTATAGAAGGTCCCACAGCTGACAATGGATATTAGAACAAAAAACCAAGCTAAGACGAGGAAAAAGCTGCCTGAATAGCTCAGAGGCAGAATTGTGTGGAGGCACAGATATAGAAAAGGGTACAAATAATTTCTGGTACACGAAAAGTTCCCAAGAGCACAGTGGTCTCTATAATTCTTAAATATAAAATGTTTGGAACAGCCAGGACTCCTTCTAGAGCTGGCCACCCCACCAAACTAAGTAATCGGGGGAAGAAGGGCCTCAGTAACAGAAAGGTGACCTAGAACCCGATGGTCACTCTAACTGAGCTCTAAAGATCCTGTTTCCAGTAAAAATATCCAGAATGTCAACCACCACTGCAGCCTCCACCAATCTGGGCTTTATGTCAGAGAGGCCAGAAAGAAGCCTCTCCTCTGTTAAAGTCACATGAAAGCCCCACTCGGAGCTAAAGGACTCTCAGACTGTGAGAAACAAAATACTCTGGTCTAATGAACCTCTAGGCCTCAGTTCTAAGCAGGAAACCAGGTACTGCTCATCACCTGCCCAATACCATGCCTACATTGAAACATGGTGGTGACAGCATCATGCTGGGGTGGGGGTCAGCAGTGGCTGGAACCAGGAGACTGGTCAGGGTGAGGGAGACTGGAGCAAAGTACAGAGATATTCTTAAAAAGTACCTGTCACCAAATAAACTGCCTGCATAAACTAACTCAGACTTTGTTCCCTAACTACTCCTAACACCCCCCCCCCCCCACACACCCTTAAAAACAATTCAGAGCTTTAAAAAGGCTGTGTATCCTACCTTTATTCTTGCTCACATATTGCAATCTCCCAGCAGGAGTTATTGGGCATTTCCTAGCAGGCATGACATCACTGAAGCCTGCTGGGGGACTACTTCTGCCCTCACAGCGTTTCAGTGCTGTGATGAATAGAAGACCTCAGGCTCTGTGCATCTTTCAGTGAGGCTCTATGCATGTTTCAGTGAGGCTCTTTGCAGCTTTCAGTGAGGCTCTTTGCAGCTTTCAAATGAGGCTCTGTGCAGCTTTCAGTGAGGCTTTGTGCAGCTGTCAAGCTCATTGAAGGGAAGCACTTTCTGAGTTTGGTCTCCTGCCAGGCCGGGAGGAGACCAAACTCACTGTATTAATTGTGGCAGGGAACAGTACAGAGCCACCTAGTGGTCGTTTTTTCTATTACATTTTAAACATATTAACAGTATGTTGATCATTTTAAAAGCAAGTGAATGGGAAAGTGCCTGCTTATTACACAAGGAACACTATATTAAAAGTTTTATTTGGTGACAGGTACTCTTTCATGAAAACCTGACCCAGTTTTGCAGTTGATGATGATCACACGCTCCTAGCTCTTCGCTAACTGCAAAATATACTCAGTTTACAATGGCGTCAACCATTGCCCCCTATTCAATACTTATTTTATTATATATTGTGTTATAGAAGAGTGCAGCATTCAGGTACATTGTATATTTGTTGCACATATTACCAGCTCTATAATGTTTCTGTAGCTGGTGTTATGATAGAGCACTATTATGAATGACACTGTTATGAGGATACTGTGGTTGGCACTTTGGACATTTCTTGTGCACCATTAGACAGGTGAAAAATGTGAAAAAGGAACAGGGGCTAGAAAATGTTTTATATATTTTACTTCTACCCCATTGGCTTTGCCTTACTTTTTGGTCCTGGCGAAGATTCTCTAGTTACCAGGTTATCCACTAAACATCTATTTATCCCGAACCTGAATTCATTGATCATTATTATCTTACTAAATTTGAGGATACAATGAATAATAAAAGTGCTACATAAAATCCTGTGCTTTCTCAATATGTTACACTACATAATAAAAAGTGACCTGTACATGAGACGAAGATTCATTTTCTCCTTGCAGGACACAAAAATTATATTTCCCTCAATCCTACCAAATGAAATGAGCCAGATGTAGATGTGCGCGCCATTATTTTGAGCCTTTTCATTAAGGGACGCGCCGTTCTGTCATCGATAGAATCTTAATTGAAAGTATGATTGCTGAAAAAGGCTCCGAAGGACGGGAATTATTAAACCTCAGTCTTGACACTACATTAAACAATTAATTGAAGAAAACGCGACCCCTGCTATCTCTCACATGGAGCCGACTTCACTTCTTTGTACCCAGCCAGAAATTAAAATGCCGAGAGCAGGGTGGGGGCAAGAGGCGAGGGCTTCTGTAATAGCAGATATTCTATAAGGCTCATCATCATTAAATGAAAAAATTATCAGCTAAAAAGTAGTTTTTTTTTTTCTATTTCAGGTAATGCACAAAGAAGCACTCAAGCAAATATACATTTACATAATAGAGGCTGATGAACTTGTGAACTGATAATTGTTCCTGCCTCGATGAAACAGGTAAGACGGTTAAGTACTTTAAGAAAAAAAACAAAAGCTAATTCATAGGCAATGCCTTCAATAGATATCATCTGCTACTCCCTCTTAACAATACAGTGACACCCCCCCCCCGACCTACGATGGCCCCGACATACGATCATTTCAACATGCGATGGCCTCTCGGAGGCAGCATCAACATACGATGCTTTTGTATGTCGGGGCCATCGCATAGACGGCTATCCGGCAGCGCTGACTGCTTCAGCTGCCACCGGATAGCCGTTTAAGGTGACCCGTGTGGTCCGCTGACGATCACTTACCTGTCCTCGGGGCTCCGGCGCGTCCTCTTCGGGATCCTCTGCATCGCCGGCGCTCTCCATCGTCGTCATCAAGTCGCTGCGCATTTCGCCCCGTCATCCAATAGGAGCGACGTGCATAGCGACGTGATGGCGGCGACGGAGAGCGAGGATGCCGGGGAAGCGGAGGCCTTGCCGGAGCGTTGGGGACACCCCAGGGACGCGGCGACAGCGATGGATGGCGACATCCAGGGCAGCGGTGACGAGCGGTGACGGTCCAGAGTGGCGGGGACAGGTGAGTACAACTTCCTCTAACAGTGTTCTACAACCTGTGGACCTCCAGATGTTGCAAAACTACAACTCCCAGCATGCCTGGACAGCCAACGGCCAGATGTTGCAAAACTACAACTCCCAGCATGCCTGGACAGCCAACGTCTGTCTGGGCATGCTGGGTGTTGTAGTTTTGCAACATCTGGAGGTCTGCAGGTTGTAGACCACTGTCCTATACTTTACATTGCACGGATCCCTCAACATGCGATGGTTTCAACAAACAATGGTCCGTTTGGAACGGATTACCATCGTATGGTGAGGGATCACTGTATAACACTGGTATCACTGTTGTTTACACACACACAAAATGGATTCGGTTTTCACAGATTGTACAGCCAACATGAAATCTGACACTGAAATGGCAGTTCTTCAAATTTCAACTATGTTTCTATGTATTCCAGCTGAATGCTGCCCATGTAGACTTCTAATGGATAACACTGGCAGTCATCTGCCATGTTAAAACTCACCAAAGTAATGCCTCTAGTGCCGGGGTGCCACTAAGAAACCATCCTCTTCATCAATGGCTGTTATTAGCTCTTTAATTTCCAGTGTTTGTGGCATAAAAAAAAAACATTTACATTTTTTTTGTCTGCTACTAATCTGTGTTGCTGGGGCCGGCAATGGATACAATCAATCTACTTCTCCTTCTGACAGCAGACAATATAGTACCTTCTTACTTTCTCTGCGTGTCTTTTTATCTACACTGCCAAGTTACTGCATAGGCTCTATGCCTTCCCTGCCAAGTAGAGCAATGGTTTATGAAGGCAGCAACAGCAAGACCGGACAGGAGCTAAATCTAGCTTGGAAGGATGAGGGAAACAGATATGACACCCAACAGAGGCAGTCACAATAAGACAAAGGATGGACCACAGATAGACTACAGTGACGGTCCACACAAAGGAAGACAGAGACAAGACATCGAAGGCAGGGGTACTTACTTAGTCTCCCTCTAAGTACAGACCTTTTCATAACCTCTTCAGACACACTTTTGAGCCATTTGAGAAAAACTGGTTACTATGCCTCACAACTTTTAAAGAACAGTAAGGGGAACAAGCTTGGCCAATTCCACCCGTTTTAGTGTCACTAAACAGTGAAAAACTGGAAGAGGGACACGGCACCAAGACAGAGCCGTGCCCCCTTCATTTTTATGATGGAAGGCATACTGAAGTAGAGACAGGGAGGAGGGGGATGCAGCTTCAGTCTGTTTGCCTGCCTCACCCTGTGAGTGTATATGCACTTAAATGCTGTGAGAGGGGAGAGGGAGCTAAAGAAAAATGTTGTCTAGTATTTCTTTATAGAACCCGATATGAAAAAATGGCATATAACATGGTTCAATATTGGAAAATTTAAATATGCGTATATCCTGAAGAGTGAAAACTTTAAATTGCAGGGTTAATGGTGGGTTTTGTGTTACATTTAGTATAGTGAGCACATAAAAGATATGTGGTAAACTGGCCAGAAGTAATTGCTAATTAGATATTGTCTATATGTTTAGCTCCAGGTGGTTAGACATAAACATGATTAATATAGAAGACATGCTGTTTACTACCCTGTTAGTATTTAATGGAAAAAAAAAGGATAGGGATTGAGTGAAATAATAAAATATACACATAATTCAGAAAAAGATAACTTTTTTCCTATAGGCCGATCCCAAACTCTCAGTGGCAGGATTTGCGTCCTATATGGCACAAAATGTGGGCATCATCACCCTTAGAGTACGTTCACACAGAGCTTAAATGCTGCAGATTTGTTGCAGATTTCCCCAATTAACTTCAATAGGAAAATAAATTTCTGCAGCAAAACTGCAGCATTTCAGTCCTGTGTAAACTTAAATGGGTTATCCAACTTAAGGTGACTGTACTTATTACCTGTCTGTCAGTAATGGGCATGCTTACCAAGGATCTGTGCTTGCTTTGGGGGTTTGTTTGTGTTAACTGGCTACTTCCTGTTACTGCGGTCTCCCTCAGACTACAATTCCCAAGATCCCTTGTTTCTAGGTGGGAAGCAACTTATCTCCCTTACTCACCAGCCACCCCACCTATTGCAGTACAGCTAGGATCCCTTCCATGCATGCTGTGCTTGATGCTACTGTCACGATGCCGGCTGGCAGGAGGTGGATCCTCTGTGCCAGAGAGGGATAGCGAGGACCGTGCTAGTGGACCGGTTCTAAGACACTACTGGTTTTCACCAGAGCCCGCCGCAAAGCGGGATGGACTTGCTGCGGCGGTAGTGACCAGGTCGTATCCACTAGCAACGGCTCACCTCTCTGGCTGCTGAAGATAGGCGAGGTACAAGGGAGTAGGCAGAAGCAAAGTCGGACGTAGCAGAAGGTCGGGGGCAGGCGGCAAGGTTCGTAGTCAGGGGAGATAGCAGAAGTTCTGGTACACAGGCTTTAAACACACAAAACGCTTTCACTAGGCACAAGGGCAACAAGATCCGGCAAGGAAGTGCATGGGAGGAGGATAGATATAGTCAGGGACCAGGTGGAAGCCAATTAAGCTAATTGGGCCAGGCACCAATCATTGGTGCACTGGCCCTTTAAGTCTCAGGGAGCTGGCGCGCGCGCGCCCTAGAGAGCGGAGCCGCGCGCGCCAGCACATGACAGCAGGGGACGGGAACGGGTAAGTGACCTGGGATGCGATTCGCGAGCGGGCGCGTCCCGCTGTGCGAATCGCATCCCCAACGGCCATGACAGAGCAGCGCTCCCGGTCAGCGGGACTGACCGGGGAGCTGCAGGGAGAAAGACGCCGTGAGCGCTCCGGGGAGGAGCGGGGACCCGGAGCGCTAGGCGTAACAGTACCCCCCCCCTTAGGTCTCCCCTTCTCTTTATCCGGTAACTGCCTCCCCTGGGATGAGGACACCGGGAAAGGATGGAGGGATTCCTCAACGGCAGGCAGAACAGCAGGAGTAGGAATGGGGAGAGAGGGCAGAGGGCGAGACCTGGCACGGGGCAGTGTGACACCAGGACGAGGGCCATGCGGGGACACAGGGGCTTGCCTGATGGGACTGGGAGGGGGGGAGAGGCATTTCCTGTGGCAGGCAGAGTCCTTAATGACCTTAGGGGGACCGGATACAGGAGGAACCACAGGGTCACGGCAGGGAGTACTGGGAACCGGTTGAAGGCAGTCCTTGGAACAAGAGGGGCCCCAACTCTTGATCTCCCCAGTGGACCAATCCAGGGTTGGGGAATGGTGTTGAAGCCAGGGTAGTCCAAGGAGAACTTCAGAAGTGCAATTAGGAAGGACCAAAAATACAATTTCCTCGTGATGAGGTCCGATGCACATTAGGAGGGGCTCCGTGCGGAAATGCACGGTGCAATCCAACTTGGCTCCGTTGACCGTGGAAACGTGGAGTGGCTTGACAAGACGGGTCACCGGAATGCGGAATTTATTCACTAAGGACTCCCGAATAAAATTCCCAGAAGCTCCAGAGTCCAGGCAGGCCACGGCTGAGAGGGAAGAGCTGGCTGAAGTAGAAATCCGAACAGGCACCGTGAGACGTGGAGAAGCCGACTTAGCATCAAGAGACGCCACACCCACGAGAGCTGGGTGCGAGCGTGCGTTTCCCAGACGTGGAGGACGGATTGGGCAATCCACCAAAAAATGTTCAGTACTGGCACAGTACAGACAAAGATTCTCTTCCTTACGGCGATTCCTCTCTTCCAGGGTCAGGCGAGACCGATCCACTTGCATGGCCTCCTCGGCGGGAGGCCTAGGCGCAGATTGCAGTGGAGACTGTGGGAGAGGTGTCCAGAGATCTAAGTCTTTTTCCTGGCGGAGCTCTTGATGCCTCTCAGAAAAACGCATGTCAATGCGAGTGGCTAGATGAATGAGTTCATGCAGGTTAGCAGGAGTCTCTCGTGCGGCCAGAACATCTTTAATGTTGCTGGATAGGCCTTTTTTAAAGGTCGCGCAGAGAGCCTCATTATTCCAGGATAGTTCAGAGGCAAGAGTACGGAATTGTATGGCGTACTCGCCAACGGAGGAATTACCCTGGACCAGGTTCAGCAGGGCAGTCTCAGCAGAAGAGGCTCGGGCAGGTTCCTCAAAGACACTTCGAATTTCCGAGAAGAAGGAGTGTACAGAGGCAGTGACGGGGTCATTGCGGTCCCAGAGCGGTGTGGCCCATGACAGAGCTTTTCCAGACAGAAGGCTGACTACGAAAGCCACCTTAGACCTTTCAGTAGGAAACTGGTCCGACATCATCTCCATGTGCAGGGAACATTGCGAAAGAAAGCCACGGCAAAACTTAGAGTCCCCATTAAATTTGTCCGGCAAGGACAGGCGGAGGCTAGGAGTGGCCACTCGCTGCGGAAGGGGTGCAGGAGCTGGCGGAGGAGATGGTTGTTGCTGCTGTAGCTGTGACTGTACTTGCTGTAGTTGTGACTGGAGTTGCTGTGTCATGGTGGTCAAGTACGACAGCTGGTGATCTTGTTGGGCGATCTGACGAGCTTGCTGGGCGACCAGCGTAGGGAGGTCAGCGACAACTGGCAGAGGAACTTCAGCGGGATCCATGGCCGGATCTACTGTCACGATGCCGGCTGGCAGGAGGTGGATCCTCTGTGCCAGAGAGGGATAGCGAGGACCGTGCTAGTGGACCGGTTCTAAGACACTACTGGTTTTCACCAGAGCCCGCCGCAAAGCGGGATGGACTTGCTGCGGCGGTAGTGACCAGGTCGTATCCACTAGCAACGGCTCACCTCTCTGGCTGCTGAAGATAGGCGAGGTACAAGGGAGTAGGCAGAAGCAAAGTCGGACGTAGCAGAAGGTCGGGGGCAGGCGGCAAGGTTCGTAGTCAGGGGAGATAGCAGAAGTTCTGGTACACAGGCTTTAAACACACAAAACGCTTTCACTAGGCACAAGGGCAACAAGATCCGGCAAGGAAGTGCATGGGAGGAGGATAGATATAGTCAGGGACCAGGTGGAAGCCAATTAAGCTAATTGGGCCAGGCACCAATCATTGGTGCACTGGCCCTTTAAGTCTCAGGGAGCTGGCGCGCGCGCGCCCTAGAGAGCGGAGCCGCGCGCGCCAGCACATGACAGCAGGGGACGGGAACGGGTAAGTGACCTGGGATGCGATTCGCGAGCGGGCGCGTCCCGCTGTGCGAATCGCATCCCCAACGGCCATGACAGAGCAGCGCTCCCGGTCAGCGGGACTGACCGGGGAGCTGCAGGGAGAAAGACGCCGTGAGCGCTCCGGGGAGGAGCGGGGACCCGGAGCGCTAGGCGTAACAGCTACATTTCCCTGCAGCCCTGTACAGAATGATCCTCCTCCCACGCAGCAGTGGCTCCACCCATTAAAGCACAGACGGGCTCTCTTTTAACACCCGGCTAGTGATGCATTGTCTTGGACCGCACTGCAACCTGGTAAAGACCCGAGACAACACTTATTTTGTATGCTGCTAAAAATGAACATCTGGGGCAAAGATCACAAAAGAATTTCAAGACCAGCCATCAAACACAGGTACAGACACTATATTATGAACCACACTAATTTTACATCCCCTGTAGCACAGTCAAAAACAAAAATCCCGGATACCCCCTTTAACCTTAGCGCAGGTTCTCAAACTGTGGACTTCCAGCTGTTGCAAAACTTCAATTCCCAGCATGCCCCAGACAGCCAATGGCTGTCCACACATGCTGAGAGTTGTAGTTTGGCAACATCTGGAGGTCTTCACCAAATTACAAGGAAACATGGTCCTAACAAGAGTTGTCAACTGAGAAAATAGAAAGATTTCTAAAACACTTTCAAGATGGGAATCCAGCACGGAGAAAAGGGGGAAATAGATGTTGACTGTTCCTGGCAGTTTGTACAATTTAGTGCAAGTATAAACAAAATGGGAAGGTTTTAAAAGGAAAACATACGGGTAGACCAAGGAAGACGTCAAATCATCAGGATACAAAATTCATAGCAATACACTTGGAAAATAGAAAATGTTTAACAAAACAAATAAAAAAAGGCAGGAACAGGATTTAATATTTATTGCACCGATCTGGATTGGTCAAGAAGATGATGCTGGAAATTTTGGTTGGTGGCATTCTAATAAAACATACAGTGAAGAAAAAAGTATTTGATCCCCTGCTGAATTCATCTGTTTGCCCACTGACAAAGAAATGATAATTCTTTAATTTTAATGGTCGGTTTATTTGAACAGTGAGAGACAGAATAACCACAGAAAAATCCTGAATTTTTTTTTTTTAAATAAGTTATGAATTAATTTGCATTTTGCTCAGTGAAATAAGTATTTGATCCCCTATCAATCAGCAAGATTTCTGGCTCCCATGTGTCTTTTATACAGGTAACAAGCTGAGATTAGGAGCACTCTCTTAAAGGAATTGCTCCTAATCTCATTTTGTTATAGGTGTAAAAGACTTCTGTCCACAAAAGCAGTCAATTGTTCAGTTTTTAAGCTCTTCATTATGGCCAAGACCACAGAGCTGTCCAAGGATGACAAGGGTGTAGACCTTTACAAGGCAGGAATCGGATACAAGGCCGTTGTCAAGCAGCTTGGTGAGAAGTTTACAACAGTTGGTGTGATTATTGACAAATAGAAGAAACACAAATCTCCCTTGGTCAGGGGATCCATGCTCCAAGATCTCACCTCGTGAAGTTTGAGTGATCATTAGAACAATGAGGAATCAGCCCAGGACTCCATGAGAGGATCTAGTCAATGATTTAAAGCTGGGACCATAGTCACCAAGAAAACAATTGGTAACACAATATTCTGCAAGGACTGAAATTCTGCAGCACCCGCAAGGTCCCCCTGCTCAAGAAGCACATGTACAGGCCGGTCTGAAGTTTAACAATGAACATCTTAATAATTCAGAGGTAAACAATTTCCCATCATTTATGATATGGGAATACAACAGGTAAAGGTCCAGGGAAGATTGTAATCATTACCTTGAGTCGGGCAAAGGGGTAGATAGAAATTGCGTCATATTATTGGTACAAAATAGGTATAGTGATGATGTAGTCATATTTCAGGATGAAAATTGGATGATGATATTAGGGCCTAGTATGTGTTATGATGTTTCTATGTTGACTATGGGCCTTCCTCCTCAATATACCACTAGCACCATGTCAGCTTTAGCATATAAAAAATTCTAAAGGTCGGCCAAATCAGCCAATGTCTGCGGTTTGGCCAACTCTCTAAGGTGTATGGCAGCCTTCTGGAGAGAGGAGGGTCAGTCATGTAGGAGTTTCTCGGCCCAACCCTTTTGTTCTTAGACAAGTCAATTCCAGCGCAGTCTGGTTCTTTCTTACCTCTCCCCTCCAGGTAGAGAACACAAGAATGTTCTGATGCTTTAACGCTCATGTGTATGGGAAGGTCTGGGGAGATAACCAATAGTTATTAAAAATGTATCGGCACCTTAAGTGTTACCTCATTAAGACACTGGCCCTGATTTTCTAAAAGTGGAGTGTAGTTTTCTTTGTGGGTTTTGATTCCCGACAGGTATTCTTCCACGGCATTTACAGATGTTTCCCCACGTTTTGCCCTTTTCCCTGTTTTGCTTTTTTACACATGCTCTGATCTGTCTGGTTTTCCTCAGCTCAAATCCACCACATTTTCTGTGGAAACCTTAGTAAATATATTGTGATTTTTAGAAAATGATGGGGACACGCCTCCTTTTTGGCTGCCTTGCCCACTTTTCCCATTGGTCATGGCCTTTTGGGTCTTCTACGTAATGGAGAGTCGGTTGGATTTTGTAATTTTTGGCACAAATTCTGGCGCAGACACAATTTGTGGTTCAATGCGCCACATTTTGGTGCACAACCCAACAAAACAGGTCGAGTATAGAATAGTAAATCAGGGACAATGGCCCTGATTTACTAAGAGTGGAGTGTAGGTTTCTTTGTGGGTTTTAATTCCCTACAATTTATTTTCCACAGTATTTACTAAGGTTTGGCAGGTAGTGGATCCTCTGTGCCAGAGAGGGATAGGCGAGGACCGCGCTAGTGGACCGGTTCTAAGTCACTACTGGTTTTCACCAGAACCCGCCGCAAAGCGGGATGGTCTTGCTGCGGCGGTAGTGACCAGGTCGTATCCACTAGCAACGGCTCACCTCTCTGACTGCTGATGATAGGCGAGGTACAAGGGAGTAGACAGAAGCAAGGTCGGACGTAGCAGAAGGTCGGGGGCAGGCGGCAAGGTTCGTAGTCAGGGTGGATAGCAGAAGTTCTGGTACACAGGCTTTAGACACACAAAATGCTTTCACTAGGCACAAGGGCAACAAGATCCGGCAAGGGAGTGCATGGGAGGAGGTCAGATATAGTCAGGGACCAGGTGGAAGCCAATTAAGCTAATTGGGCCAGGCACCAATCATTGGTGCACTGGCCCTTTAAGTCTCAGGGAGCTGGCGCGCGCGCGCCCTAGAGAGCGGAGCCGCGCGCGCCAGCACATGACAGCAGGGGACGGGAACGGGTAAGTGACCTGGGATGCGATTCGCGAGCGGGCGCGTCCCGCTGTGCGAATCGCATCCCCAACGGCCGTGACAGTGCAGCGCTCCCGGTCAGCGGGACTGACCGGGGAGCTGCAGGGAGAAAGACGCCGTGAGCGCTCCGGGGAGGAGCGGGGACCCGGAGCGCTAGGCGTAACAATGATGAGAATATATGGTGGCAGTATGAGACAGACTGGAGCTGGTATCAGCATAAGGAGAACATATGGTGGCAGTATGAGACAGCCTGGAGCTGGCAGCAGCATGAGGAGAACATATGATGGCAGAATGAGACAGCCTGAAGCTGGCATCAGCATGAGGAGAACATATGGTGACAGTATGAGACAGCCTGGAGCCGGCATCAGCATAAGGAGAACATATGGTGGCAGTATGAGACAGCCTGGAGCTGGCATCAGCAGCATCAGGAGTCCTGAAAGGTGGCAATACCAGTAACCGATGACGAAGGTGGGGGAAAAAAGGAGAACTTGGCATCAGATGGGTGGCAGAATCAGAATAGTAGCTGAGGCAGGTAAGCAGAAGAAAATAGTCTCTTTTGTAAAAGTGTTAGTGTGCACAAGTAAGTATTGAGGATATGCATTACGTAAAACTTAACTTTTAATAATATTCTTAGGATAAAATATATGTACCCAAAAACATTTTGAAATTGAACAAAAAGAAAGGTGTGGAAAAAACACCATGTACCACCTAAACCACCAAGTATTGATGAGATGCAAAGACCTCTAAAAGGTGGAAGGGAACAACGTATTGTCCATTGTAGCAGGTGGGGGTAAAAAATTCCTCTGTAAGACTCTATTCTCGCCCTATTAATTCCCTTCTTGGCAAGTGTTACTCGCCCTAAAAAGGGCGGCCCTACACAGGAAACTCTCTCTATTTCCACCTAAAAACCATTTGAAATGGCAGTGTTTGCAGGTGGAAATAGGGAGAGGTTCCTGTGTGGGGCTGTCCTTTTTAGGGCGAGTAACACATGTCAAGAAGGGAATTAATGCGAGAGTAGGGCCTTACAGAGGAAGTTTTTACCCCCTCCATTTACAATGGACCATACGTTGTCCCCTTCAACCTTTTAGAGGTCTTTGCATCACATCAATACTTGGTGGTGTAGGTGGCACATGGTGTTTTTTGCACACCTTTCCTTTTCTTAGATATAAAAAAAAATTGGGGTCCATATATTTTATCCTAAGAAAAGTTACGTTTTAGCTAATATATATCCTCAATACTTACTTGTGGTCTGATGCAGAGGAATTTCTGTAACTGGGGAGCAGCACCTTAAATATGTTTGCACTATCCATATTTGTGAAGTGCTGGTGTGCCACCATGGTTAATCTACTCTGATGTATCAGGCATTGGTGGGTGGAAATCCTGGCTGATCCATGCCTGATTCATCTTCACAAAGATCAGTCTCTCCACGTTTTTCTTGGGGTTACTATGGCTGCGGCCGCACTAAACACCTGCTCTGATGGCACACTACTGGCCGGGCAGGACAGCTTTTCCAGGGCAAACTCTGCTAATTGCGGCCACAAATTAAGTTTGGCTGCCCAGAAGTCCAGCGGATCTTCAAGGTGTGTTGGTATGGTCATGTCAAGGTATGCCATCACCTGCTGGTTCAGGTCCTGCTCCAGGTCTACCTGCTGATGAGTTGCTTCACAATGCGGGTGAAGAAAGCTTCTCAATAGCAACTGTAGACTCAGACTGCTGCTAATGGAGCTGGTACTGCTCCTGTCACCCCACCCCTCCCCAGCAGCCATGGCAGTGGAAGGTGAGCGCAGAGTGCCCCCCGAGTCAAACCTGCGAGAGGATGGACGATGGCGCAGATAGGCATTGGCCAACTGACTACGTAGGATGTCTCTGTAGTAGGTCAGTTTGTCCTCCCTCTAAGTAGGAGTAAAAAAGGCCCCCATTTTGTGCAGGTAGCGAGGGTCCAATAAGGTGGAGAGCCAGAAGTCATCCTGCTTCCGAATGGTGACAATTCGGCGGTCACTACGCAAGTAAGTGAGCATGCATCGTGCCATTTGTGCAAATGACTCGGAGGGACTCCCTACCTCCATCTCCGCTGTATACTGCCACAGTGTGTTTGGGTCCTCTGTCTCGCCTTCCTCATAACCCTCTAGCTCCTCTGGCTGCTCCTGCTCCTCCTCTCTTGTCAGATGACTAGAAAATCCACCCATCTCGCAAAACCTAAACTGTGCTCTACTGTGTCCCTCCACCTCCTCCTCTTCCAGTTCAGCCCCCACAGGGCTCGTGTAGCCGTGAGATGTAGGTGTCACGTCTCCAGTGCCCTGACCAGCCATCGTTTCCAACATGTGTTGTAGTAAATGAAGCAGTGGAATGACGTTGTTCATCCTGTTATCCTGACAACTGACTAATAAGGTGGCTTCATCAAAGGGCCTGAGCAAACGACAGGTGTCACGTATGAGCTGCCACTGGTTGACATTGAAGTTACACAGGGGAGTCCTCCTATCCGCTTGGATCATCAAGAAATCGGTGATGGCTTTTCTCTGTTCGTATAGTCGGTCCAACATATGGAGGGTGGAATTCCAACATGTGGAAATGTCGCAAATCAGACTATGTTGGAGGATGCCGTTCTGATGCTGCAGCTCAAGGAGGGTGTGCTTTGCGGTATACGAGTGGCTGAAGTGCAAGCAAAGTTTCCTTCCCATTGTCAGGATGTCTTGCAGATGGGGAAAACACTTCAGGAACCACTTGACAACCAGATTGAACACGTGTGCCATGCCGGGCCCATGGCTCAGGATTCCTTGTCGCAGCACAGACAAGATGTTCTTCCCGTTGTCAGTCATTATGGTTCCCATTTCCAGTTTTCGTGGAGTAAGCCATGATTCGATTTCTTGATGAATGACTTTTAGCAGTTACTCCCCTGTGTGACTCCCTTCACAAACCATGTGAAGAACAGCGTGACACCGCCGTGCCCTGCACACATAGTATGCTGGAGGGGCAATGAGACTTGTCTGTGCAGTGGAGGCTGAGGACATGGTGAAGGATGTGGAGCCGGAGTCGCACACTGTCACAGGACCAACGGCCTGGGAGCGTGGAGGCAGAAGCGCCGTGACCTGTCCAAGTTGCTGTTGTGGCTGTGCAGGAACCACATTCACCTCCACACGTGCTGTCTTGTACTTTGGCACACACCGACAGGCTCAAGGACTGGCCCACCTTCTGGTCCACCACTTGAAAAGGGAGAGACTGCAGCATCAGCAACTTAGACAGGAGCACATTCAGCTTCTGCGCCGTTGGATGAGTGGGCACATACTGTTGTCTCTTAGACATGGCTTTGCCGATGGATTGCTGACAGAATGACTGACTCGAAGTAGGAGGAGCAGGAGCATCTGGAGCGACAGAAGATGGGTATGACATACATCTCCCTTTGGCTGAGGTGGTGGAGCCTTGGCTGGCTGAAACAGGGAGCGGGGTATTGCAGCAGGCTGGGCAACCACATCGGATCCACGGTTCTCCTAGGTCGCTTTATGGTGACGCTGCATATGTTAACGCAGGAACGTGGTGACGACATTGGGAACCTGGCCATGCTTCACCTTCTGCCGACACACCTTGCATGTGGCCATGTTCACCTCCTCCGGATGCTTGATGGAAAACTGCCACACTGCCGAGTAGCTGATTTTCCCACCAACAGTCTGCACTGATTGACTGCTACTGTTGCCGACTCCAGGAACCCCTGTTCCACTACATCCTGGGAAGGTAGGCTGCCACAAAGCAGGTGGTCTACCCAGGGTTGTGTCTGCACGTCACTGATGTCCTCCTCAGGTTCCTCAACAGTGTCTGCTTCAGGAGCCTGAACGCTCGCAACACCACCTCCCACGCCACTCTCCTCATCACTACTTGCCCACCTAGTGGAGGAAGCGGAGGATGTTTCCTCCACTTCTTGGCTGGGCAGTAGCTGCTGACTGTCCTCTATTAGATCGTCCTCACTAAATAGTGTAGCTGAACCCACAGCATAAGATATTTCTGTGGGGAGGGAACAGCATTGGACAGAGGCAATGGGAGGACAGGGACTGCTCCCGGGCCATGCCAACTGAGGGTTGTGTCTGAGGAACCCACCAACTGTTGACTGGGCATGTCAGATGTCACTTGTGAGGAAGTGGATGACCATGTTAACCAATCTATGATGGCAAATGGGTTGCTGGTCGAGACACGACCGCTAGCTGATACCAGGAGCTCAGGCCTCTCGCTGCGACTCCTGCTGCCCCTAGTCTGCTGCGACCTCTGCCTGATGAATTAAGGCCTCTGGCGCTTTTCTGCCTGACATACTTAGTGCGTATATGAGGGGAGTACAATACGCTCCACTAACACCAGCAGGTGTGTACTTTTGGCTGACATTTCACAGCATCTAGGCCCTTGAGACTTTAACATGAACAAAATGGTACACCACTTAGATGTACGTATGCGGTATGCACTTATGAGGGGAGAACAATGCGTTCCACTACACTTAAAACAGTATTTGTCTACAACACCAGCAAGTGTGTACTTTTTCCTGACCTTTCACAGTATCTAGGCCTTTAAGATTTTAACAGGAACAAAATGGTACACCACTTAGATGTACGTATGTGGTATGCACTTATGAGGGGAGTACAATGCGCACTACTATACTTAAAACAGTATTTGCCTACAACACCAGCAGGTCTGTACTTTTGGTTGGCCTTTCACAGTGACTAGGCCCTTGAGACTTTAACAGGAACAAAATGGTACACCACTTAGATGTACGTATGTAGTATGCACTTATGAGGGGAGGACAATGCGCTCCAGTACACTTAAAACAGTACTTGTCTACAACACCAGCAGGTCTGTACTTTTGGTTGGCCTTTCACAGTAACTAGGCCCTTGAGACTTTAACAGGAACAAAAGGGTACACCACTTAGATGTACGCACAGGTTACACTTAATAGATGACAATCCACTTTAAGTTCTCTGCTCTCCCTAACTGACTGGCTCCTATAAGCTTTTCAGTTGTGGTACACACCAGTGCTGCAGCACACAGTCGCTGTGTACTACACCCAAAATTGCACTCTCTCTCTCTCTCTCAATCTCACTCCCTTCCCTGTCTGTGCTTCTAGGCTGGATTTGGGCTTGAGGTGAATTGCTGCTGTAAAAAAGCTTTTCTGTGCAACACACACTGCTCTCTGCAATAGAACGCTGATGTGAGAGGCCACAAGATGGCTGCCGATTATATAGAGCTGTGACATCACAGGGGTGGCTGGCTGCTCATAGGCTGCATGCTGTATGTGATTCAGGGTCATCCCGCCGACCCTTGTTCCCGCCTTCCCAAGATTCCTTTCCCCATGTCCTCACATGTGAATCCGCCATTTTAGTTACTCTTCCTCTGGAGCCTGGGCCACACTAAATGAAATTTAATTAAGCGATTCGCGATTGATCGAATCGCGGCAATATTCGCATTTGCTATGAATCAAATTTTTCATGAAATACATAATGAATTCGGATTCGGCAAATTCAATTCGCTCATCCCCAGCTGCCTCTGCCGGCTAAGTGTAACGTCCGGGGATACTAGCTGATTTCTGGGAATTTCGGAAGTCGGACCCTCATTGATCAGCTGATCACCACAGCTATAATCTAAAAATGGGTTGTCTCTAGGAAACCCTTATGATGAGTGGAAAATTCCCTACAAATTGTACTTCAGCCTGAACAGTGTAAAAATGTGTCCTCTTTATTTTCAATATTTTTCAGCAGGTTTGGAAAACTCAGCAATTATTCTCTCCTAGTAAAATAAAATAGTATCTTCATATCTTACTTTCTATATAAAACAGATGCCCACAGAGGAATTTATCTTTAAAATGTATATAGAAAAACCTTTTTTTTTCCTCAGCATCACCCGCAAAAAAAATCTTCATTTCTTCCTTTTACCAACGAGAACACTAAAAATACATATATATTTTCATTTGAAATATTAGTTTAATAAGACATGAGAATAATATTAGGGATACAATTGAGGTTCATTCATTATTTATACGAGCATCGTGATTTAAAGGACGCATTCGTAACGAAACAGCATCTCACTCCTTATATATTAAAACCAGAAAATACAACGTACGCCTAGAGAGTCTGTCCGCTGATCTGGGATGATGTGATTTAACATACACACTTTATCAAGGCCAGCCTGCTTCACGGAGGAAATTGTGTCTTTTATGTAGAGATATAAATAAGCAAAGCTCATAGCAACTTTAAATTACTTCTAATGTGTTTAACTTATGCTCCCTCAAGAACAATACATGACAATAGCAGGGATATTCGGAGTAATAACATTGGTGCTTTTAGAATTCTTTAGTAGTATTGAGGTAATGTTTTTGTCGCTGTCAGAGAAACGCGGTATGCAATTGACAGACACTGATATTCAGCACAGTAGTGTTTCGGTTCACAATTGTACTGGAATCGTAGCAACAATTTCGCAAAGAAAGAAAGTGTCCTTGTACAAACGGTGTTTTGCAATTATGTTGTTAGGAAATTGAATGCTAAGGTTCCGCTCAAACAAACAGAATGAATAGAAGATCTTTTTTTTATCTATTTATTTATTTTTATTTATTTATTTTTGCAAACCCCTTGATTCTTAAAGGGGTACTCCGGTGAAAACCTTTTTTTCTTTTAAATCAACTGGTGGCAGAAAGTTAAACATATTTGTAAATTACTTCTATTAAAAAATCTTCATCCTTCCTGTACTTATTAGCTGCTGAATACTACAGAGGAAATTCTTTTCTTTTTGGAATTCTCTCTGATGACATCACGAGCACAGTTCTCTCTGCTGACATTATTATAATAATAATAATAACGCTTTATTTATTGTTGTCCTTAGTGGGATTTGAACCCAAGTCCCCAGCACTGCAAGGCAGCAGTGCTAACCACTGAGCCGCCATGCTGCCCTTAGCATACATCTGCTATGCATGGTTGCCAAAATGGACAGAGATGTCAGCAGAGAGCACTGCGCTCGTGATGTCATCAGTGTTCCAAAAAGAAAGGAATTTCCTCTGTAGCAATCAGCAGCTAATAAGTACTGGAAGGATTAAGATTTTTTAATAGAAGTAATTTACAAATATGTTTAACTTTCTGCCACCAGTTGATTTAAAAGAAAAAAGGTTTTCACCGGAGTACCCCTTTAAAGGGCATCAAACACACAAAAAAAAGGATGACTGTGTTTAGAAGGCAACTTCATAATTACGTTTTCAAAGCTTATTCTTCTCATTATTTAATGCTTTAATATTCAAGCAATATTTGGAAATATCAACAATATAGATGCATAGGAGCAAGAAGAGCATACTATAGAGTATGTGAGCTATAATAAAGTTCCTTGGAGAGAGGGTGTCTAGCTGAGCTTGGTCCCATCCCCCATTCTATTGCATTTTAGAGAACCAAAGTCAAGTGGAGATTTATAGACCATCCATGATCGACTGAGAATTCTGGAAAGAAGGATATGCAAAGCATGTTCTCTGTTGTCACCTTTTGGAGGTAGCATTCCCTTCAAGTCCATTTTAAGAAGAAGCCTTAGAACATGACTGAAACAAAAAGCAGAGGCGCTCCATGGTGCAGGCTTGCTACAAGGGGCGGGAGGGGTTGTTTGGGAGAGATCAGAGGCTTACCGAAGCAGGTTGTGTACCCGCATACACAACAATGGTGAGCACATGGAAGCAGATCAGTGTTCAGCCTGACTGGAGCCTTCCTGTGTGGATATGTAGAGCAGCAAACGACTTCAGCAGTGATCAGGAATACACTGGCGCTGTACAGGACTTCAGACACGGGAGCTACCAGGTAACGTGTAAAAACTTTAACTAGAGAACCATGCAACACGTTTCACTGCGCAAGCGCAGCTTCTTCAGGCACTGAAGAATGCCCCTGCTAACGCCTAACCTGCCTAATGGTAGAGCCGCCTCTGCATAGAGGGGACACTCAGGATGTTAATAACAGATGTGAGAGCCAAAAAAATCACCTTGTCCCCACTCTGAAGATCTAACAAAACCAGCCAAATTTTTTTAATTCTTTTGAAAGCACAGCTGTTCTTTAACCAAATATCACATAGTACAGTCCTACTGGATAGGCCTATGGCCCTACACTGTTTTCTTTAACCCCTTAAAGGGGTACTCCGGTGGTAAATTTTTTTTACTATATGGCATCTTCTTTGTAAGTTTGGTTTTTTTGCAATATACATGTGTTATATGTTTTGGCAGCATGTATGTGTTTTTCTTACCTGTTTGTTGGGCAGGAAGTTCTGTAGTTCAGAGGGTTTTCTTTTACTGTTGTCCACAGTTCTGAGTCTGTTGTAGACAAGATGTCACAGCTTTTTTTTTTTTTTTTTCTCTGTTTGCATGAGAGGAATAAGCCACGCCCCCTCATCTCATCCAGCTGAGTACACAGCTCCTCCCCTCCCCCTGCTCTGTACTCTAAGGACGCAGGTCTGCACAGGAGAAGGAACACAGAGAAGATAAGTGTTATCTGAAGGGGAGGATGACAAGGTGCACGTGCTGGGGATGTATGGACTGCAGGGGAATAAATCTCATACTGGGAATAATCTCTATGGGGGAGATTTATCAAAACCTGTGCAGAGGAAAACTTGCCCAGTTGCCCATAGCAACCAATCAGATTGCTTCTTTCATTTTTCACAGGCCTTCATAAAAATGAAAGCAGCGAGCTGATTGGTTGCTATGGGCAACTGGGCAAGTTTTCCTCTGCACAGGTTTTGATAAATCTCCCCCTATATGTGAAGGGGGGGGGGGGGGGGGACTCCTGAATGACACATTCTGGGAGTTGTAGTCCCTGCTGTGTGTGTGTGTGTGTGTATGCTAGTGTTTACAAACCAATGTGCCTCCAGCTGTTGCAAAACTTCAACTCCAAGCATGCCCAGACAGACTTTGGGCATGCTGGGAGTTGTAGATTTGCAACAGCTGGAGGTACACTGGTTGGGAAACACTGTTCTAGCCTATTCAGCATACACATCATGTTACACCAGTGTTTCCCAACCAGTGTGCCTCCAGCTGTTGCAAAACTACAACTCCTAGCATGCCCAAAGGATGTCAGGGCATGCTGGGAGTTGTAGTTTTGCAACACCTGGAGGCACCCTGGTTGGGAAACACTGGTGTATGCCCTACAGAGGTGTGGTGAACTACAACCCCCAGGAGACTAGAGAGGCAGCATGCTGGTGTTATACCACAGACTGAAGACTCCTGAATGACACATGCTGGGAGTTGTAGTCCCTTTTGTGTGTGTATGACAGTGTATCCCAACCAAGGCTGATTATATTAATGTGCTGTGTATAAGGGGGCTGACCTGGGAAAATAGTAGGATGGGTAAAGGGCGGAACAAACAAACAAAAAAAAAGGAGCCGCCCCAAACCAGCAAGGCATGTGGCATGCTGGGATTTGTTGTTTTTAGCACAGCAAGAAACAGGAAATAGACGCAAAGATAGGAAAACAAAGTGGGGGATAAAAAGACAACAAAGAACGGAAATAGAGTAGGCTAAACAACAAGAATAGAAATGAAACAAAGCAAATAGGGTAAGTCAAAAACTGGAAAACATATTGACCGTTGGAGTACCCCTTTAAGGACTTTTTCAGTTTTTGGATTTTTGTTTTTTCCTCCTTACCTTTTAAAAATCATAACCCTTTCAATTTTCCATCCAAAAATCCATATGATGGCTTATTTTTTGCACCACCAATTCTACATTGTAATGACATCAGTCATTTTACCCAAAAATCGACAGCGAAACAAAAAAAAAATCATTGTGCGTCAAAATAAAATAAAAAAAACGCCCTTTTGTAACTTTTGGGGGCTTCCATTTCTACGCAGTACATTTTTTTTTTATAGAAATGACACCTTATCTTTATTCTGTAGGTCTATACGATTAAAATTATACCCTACTTATATAGGTTTGATTTTGTCTTACTTCTGGAAAAAATCATAACTACAGGCACGAAAATGTATATGTTTAAAATTTTCCTCTTCTGACCCCTATAACTTTTTTATTGTTCTGCTTATGGGGTGATATGAGGGCAAATTTTTTGTGCCGTGATCTAAAGTTTTTATTTGTACCATTTTTGTTTTGATTGGACTTTTTCATCGCTTTTTATTTATCTTTTCATGGTAAAAAAGTGACCAAAAATAAGCTATTTTGGACTTTTGATTTTTTTTTTTTCGTGTACGCCATTGACCATGCAGTTTAATTAATGATATATTTTTATAGTTCGGACATTTACGCACGCGGCAATACCACATGTTTATATTTATTTTTACATACATAGGTTTTTTTTTATGGGAAAAGGGGGAAGATTCAGATTTTTATTAGGGAAGGGGTTAAATCACATTTATTAACACTTTATTTTCATTTTTTTTTTTACAATGTTATAGCCCTCATAGGCGAATATAACATTGCACACACTGATTTTCTACACTGATCACTGCCATGCAATAGCATGGCATTGATCAGTGTTATCGCCGCTCGACTGCTCCGGCCTGGATCTCAGGCACGGAGCAGTCATTCAGCATTTGGACGTGCAGGAGGCAGGTAGGTATCCTCCTCACATCCTGCAAGCTGTTTGGGGCGCCGCAATTTCACCGCTGCAGTCCCGAACAGCACCACTGAGCTGCTGGGAAGCTTTCACTTTCACTTCAGTTGCTGCGATCAACTTTGATCGCCGCGTCTGAAGGGTTAATACCGGGCTTCCCCACGATCGGTGATGTATAGTATTAGCCGCGGGTCCTGGCCGTTGATGGCCGCTGGGACCGACCCGATATGACGCAGGGGCAATAACAGAGGTCAAACGTTTTCTGTAAGTCTTCACAAGGTTTTCACCTGCTCCCCTTTTCTTTTTTCCTTATACTCAGTACCTTCATAATGTGGCATTCAGTCAAACATGTTACAATAGTTTTTTTTTTTTTAATAATCATCTTCAGAGCGATCCTGTATCAACCTGTAGCAACACTCCCCATGACATACTCTCTATAATAACATGTGGTCAGATGGAGTGCTTGACAGGGTATTATAGCAGTCCTGCTGTAAAGTGACACATCTCCCTGAGGAAGAAGAGTGTTCTCTTTTAGAAATGCGTCAGAGGAATTCTTTCACTGTACAGTACCCAAAGGTAAGGTGACACTGCAAGAAGCAAAGAGGCATTTCTATGTCTATAAAAGAAGAAATGGGATTCAGAAGGTCCAAAACGAAATGCAGCTTTATTAAAAATATGAGAGAGACCTGTAATTTTCATCATAGGTATACCTCAACTATGAGATATGTAATGAGAAAAAAAATCCATAAAATCACATTATCTGATTTTTAAAGAATTTATTTGAAAATTATGGTGGTAAATAACAAAAGTTCATCTCAATACTTTGTTATATACCCTTTGTTGGCAATGACAGAGGTCAAACGTTTTCTGTAAGTCTTCACAAGGTTTTCACACACTGCTGCTGGTATTTTGGCCCATTCCTCCATGCAGATCTCCTCCAGAGCAGTGATGTTTTGGGGCTGTTGCTGGGCAACATGGACTTTTAACTCCCTCCAAAGGTTTTCTATGGGGTTGAGATCTGGATATTGGCCAGGCCACTCCAGGACCCTTCAATGCCCTTGCTGACGGAAGGAGGTTTTCGCTCAAAATCTCACAATACATTGCCCCATTGCTTCACAGTAGGTATGGTGTTCTTTGGATGCAACTCAGCATTCTTTCTCCTCCAAATACGACGAGTTGAGTTTTTACCAAAAAGTTCTACTTTGGTTTCATCTGACCATATGACATTCTCCCAATACTCTTCTGGATCCTTCAAATGCTCTCTAGCAAACTTCAGACGGGCCCAGACTTGTACTGGCTTAAGCAGGGGGACACGTCTGGCACTGCATGGTTTGAGTCCCTGGCGGTGTAGTGTGTTACTGATGGTAGCCCTTGTTACTTTTTTCCCAGCTCTCTGTAGGTCATTCACTAGTGGCCCCCGTGTGGTTCTGGGATTGTTGCTCACCGTTCTTGTGATCATTTTGACACCACGGGGTGAAATCCTGCGTGGAGCCCCAGATCGAGGGAGATTATCAGTGGTCTTGCATGTCTTCCATTTTCTAATAATTGCTCCCACAGTTGATTTCTTCACACCAAGCTGCTTGCCTATTGCAGATTCAGTCTTCCCAGCCTGGTGCAGGTCTACAATTTTGTTTCTGGTGTCCTTCAACAGCTCTTTGGTCTTGGCCATAGTGGAGTTTGGAGTGTGACTGTTTGAGGTTGTGGACAGGTGTATTTTATACTGATAACAAGTTCAAACAGGTGTCATTAATACAGGTAATGAGTCGAGGACAGAGGAGACTCTTAAAGAAGAAGTTACAAGTCTGTGAGAGCCAGAAATCTTGCTTGTTTGTAGGTGACCAAATACTTATTTTCCACCATAATTTGCAAATAAATTCTTTAAAAATCAGACAATGTGATTTTATGGATTTTTTTCTCATTCTGTCTCTCATAGTTGAGGTATACCTATGATGAAAATTACAGGCACCTCTCATCTTTTTAAGTGGGAGAACTTGCACAATTGGTGGCTGACTAAATACTTCTTTTCTCCACTGTATAATCCAACAAATATTCTCAAATTATTATTTTTGAATAGATCCCTAAAAGAGTTTTATCAGGGCTAAAATATTACAGCCAAAAAAATATTATAGTTTATAGCTTTGTACAATGGAAAAATACCATATGCTGTACATGGTTTCCTTCTCCTTCATAGAGAAGCTTGTATTATTTATTAAACTGCCATTCAATGTCATTCTGCTGTACCGGCAGACGACGCCATCTGCTTCAACTACAAAGCAATGCTTTGGTTTTGCTCCATTCTATATTTTATTAAGCTACCATTAAATGTGAGACTACTGTGCCGTCTTGCTTTATCCTGGTGCTTGGTGCCTGGACAATGCCTGAGTCTATGTCTAGTTAAATAAAGCCAAGTTATAGGATTGCCGAAGCTGAGACCAATATTATCGGCCATAGTAGATCTGTCTATAAGTAGCAAAATTACAGAACAGACATTACACAGCGCCCACTGAGAACAACTAGCTGTGTAGTAGATGGGCACATCAGGTTCTCCAGACTAAGGCTATGTTCACATCTCGGAATGTCCGCATGGAAAATCTCTGTGTGGACATTCCACAGACTGCGGCCGCCAGCATGATATGCCGGCGCTTTGATCATAGACGGCTGGGTATTCTGCTTATGCATTCCTAGGTGTGAACGTAGCCTAAGAGTTGTTCTTTGGAGACGATCTTTGGTCACGGTAATAAATGAAATTCTTTAATAGGGACCCTAAAAACTCAGAATGCAAAACTAGTTGCAGTGTAGCTTAAAGGGGCACTCCGCCCCTAGACATCTTATCCCCTATCCAAGGATAGGGGATAAGATGTCTGATCGCAGGGGTCCCGCTGCTGGGGACCCCTGAAATCTCTCCTGCAGCCCCCCGAGTCATCAGCTCTCCAGAGCTAAGTTTGCTCAGTGGCTGTTGACAGGGGCCAGCGATTTGTGATGGCATGGCCCCACCCCCTTAATGCAAGTCTATGAGAGGGGGTGTAACTGTTACCAGGGGGCGGGGCATGACATCATGAGGGGGTGGAACCATGACATCACAAATCGCTGGCCCCTGTCATCAGCCACGGAGCAAACTTAGCTCTGGAGAGCTGATGACTCAGGGGGCTGCAGGAGAGATTTCAGGGGTCCCCAGCAGTGGGACCACTGCGATCAGACATCTTATCCTTGGATAGGGGATAAGATGTCTAGGGGCCGAGTACCCCTTTAAAGGGGTTATCCAGGAATAGAAAAAAATGGGGGTTTTTTTTGTGTGTTTTTTTTAACCCAGAGGCAGGACCCCTGTGATAAGACATCTTATTCCCTATCCTATTCATACGATGTCTAGAGGCAGAGTACCCCTTTAATGTATCTTTGCTGGTGTAGGGCAATTCCAGAATAAATATTAGTCTACCTTGTGGTCTAGGACCAAGAGAGGGTTATTGTAATGATCACTGGTATAGGGCAATGTAAGATTTAATGCTACACATCTTGGATCCAGAGGTTCTTCTCCTCTTCAGGTTCCAGCATTGTCCTGGCTATAACTTCCATGCACTTTTCCTTCCATGCACTAATGATAGAGATGTGTACAGAGAGGGAACAGAGAGAACTGTCCGGCTGTAAGGATCCATTCTTACAGTACTGTGAAGTCACACAGTTTCCTCTATGATCAAGCGGAGCGAATTAGGAGAACTTTGCCTGATCACTTAGGTAAGAGTTACTGTTAGCATATTCTTACCATGGCCTGTTACCTTAAATCGTGGCTCTGGCTGGCCCTTTTTTAATCCATTTGTGATAGCAAACTGTTGGGGCACATTCACACTACAGAATTTCCGAGCAGAAAAATTCCACTTGGAAATTCTGGTGCAGCAGCCTCCCATTGTTTTTAATTGAATTCTGCTGCACCATGCATGCTGCTGAATTTCCAAAGAAGCATTATATCCAAATTCTGGACAAACACTTTAATTTTCGTAATCCGCTCAGACATCCATCGCCGTCAGTGGTGACATCGCTAGGCGCCAGCTGTGCATTAAATTTTAATTCCGTAGTGTGAATGTGGCCTTAGGAACCATTTGATTCTGTTATTTAGTCTAATGCAGGGTCACTGCCAAATCAGGGCTCAATTCCTGCAGGAACATGTGGTGACTGAGTTCCTGCACTTTTTTCACAGCAGGAACACCGTTCCCATTAGCAGGGCCAGCCCATAATTGGAAATCTTGAGTTCCCACACTTTTTTTTCCCCCAGGACTTGACCCCTGTGCCAAATGTTATGCCTAGGTGCCTTATTGCCTTGGATCTTGCGCTGTAGCTTTACTAAGCTGTACACGTGAACTACATGGGAAGTTAATTAGATATCAATAAAACAAATAAAGATGTAAAATACTCATATTAAATCTATAGATGAATAAAAAACTAGACTATGTTTAATATATATTATATTATTCCATTAAGCTAAGAGCTGTAATATAAAACCACAATAATAAAAAATAAAAAAAAACAGACAATAAAACACAGTCGCGTAATGCTGGCCACTCCTGCGGTGTAATTATACAGCTTATTGCTCATGGTTGGGGGTAATGGAGAATATTATTATTAACAATATCATCTTAATTAAAGGTGCATTTCATATTTAATCAGTGCCCACCTCCAAATACAAGATCGGACGTCTCGAGGGGGAAGCGGGGGTCTATACTGCAATGTACAAAAAGTTACATTCACATATAAGACACATTAGGAATTTATAATGGTTTTTCTATTAGTTTGTATTAAAGGGGTACTCCGCCCCTAGACATCTTATCCCCTATCCTTTGGATAGGGGATAAGATGTCTAGGGGCGGAGTACCCTTTTAATGGACATAACCTAAGGCAGTGTTCTCCAAACAGTGTTACTCCAGCTGTTGCAAAACTACAACTTCCCTGTCCAGGAATGCTGGGAGTTGTAGTTTTGCAACAGCTGGAGGTACACTGTTTGGAAAACACTGAGCTAAGTGTTATGGACCCAAATTTATTTTTAAAAAAATCTTGCTTTTTGTTAAATCAATAATCTATTCAATTTAAATCATTGCACATCTACAAATTCAGTATTATATTCTTGAAAATAGAATTCTATTGGTTTACCAGCAGGTTTAGATTTATATTACCGTATTTTTCGCCGTATAAGACGCCCTTTTTCTTCCCCAAAACTGGGGGGAAAAAGTCGGTGCATCTTATACGGCGAATACACCCCTATCGCGACGGGACCCGCGGCTAATACAGGACATCACGATCGCGGTGATGCCCTGTATTAACCCTTCAGACGCAGCGATCAAAGCTGACTGCCGCGTCTGAAGGGAAAGTGACACTAACCCGGCTGTTCAGTCGGGCTGTTCGGGATCACCACGATTTCACCGCGGCGGTCCCGAACAGCCGGACTGAATAGCCGGGTTAGTGCTTACAGGACACCGGGAGGGACCTTACCTGCCTTCTCGGTGTCTTCTCCGTTCAGGGATCCCCTATATGGCCGGCGCTCTCCTTCCTCGTCATCACGTCGTCGCGTACGTGCGTCAGCGTGCGTAACGACGTGATGGCGGCGACGGAGAGCGAGGATACCCGGCCGGCAGCAGAGACGTTCCAGAGCGACGGGGACACGGCGACAGCGATGGAGCGACATCCAGGGCAGCGGTGACGGGTCCGGAGCGGCGGGGACACGTGAGTATTACCATCTCCTGCAGTGGTCTTCAATCTGCGGACCTCCAGATGTTGCAAAACTACAACTCCCAGCATGCCCGGACAGCCAACGGCTGTCCGGGCATGCTGGGAGTTGTAGTTTTGCAACATCTGGAGGTCCGCAGGTTGAAGACCACTATTGGGTTCAAAATCTAAATTTTTTTAGATTTTGCCCCTAAAAATTGGGTGCGTTTAATACGCCGGTGCGTCCTATAGGGCGAAAAATACGGTATATAATTCAGGTATTTTCTAGATGTATAGTATAGATAAGTCATTATATTTTGCTGTTTATTTTAATGTTTTTGCATTATACACATGTTCATAATATATAACATATAATATAATTTATATATAATATACATTTTGTATTGCATTTTCTACTATATGAAAGTGTATCTTTAGAGATGCGGTGCTACAGTTCAGCGTGGGGAATGCAGTGCATGCTGGGTGGCCGTGTTGCCGAGGTAACCGCACAATGCCAATCCAGTTCTGTGCATGGCGCTGTTCCAACTGATAGGACTCGTGCACAGAACTTACCATGGTTGCCTCTGCCCAGCGTATCAAACCTTGTTGCCCATAGCAACCAATTAGCTTTCTTCTATAATTTTTAAAGAAGCCTGTGAAAAATGAAAGACGCAATATGATTGGTTGCTATGGACAACTGCACCAATCTTCCTCTACACAGGTTTTGATAAATCTCTCCCCATATCTCCATGCCTAACTGTGTGGCACCTTATCTCCAAATTTACGCTTTTATTGTTGTTTTCTGTTAGCATTATTTTAGTTTTATATACTTCTATTTTTTTATATATTTTTTTTTTATTACTACCTGTAAAAGGTTATTGTCATTTATCATTATATTTTTTTAGAATTATTATTTATATAGTATCATATTATTTTGCATTATTTATTCTTGTATTATTGCATTTCAGTAAAAAACATTTTTTTTTATTATTATTATTAATGATATGAGTGGTAGTAGTAGTAGTATTTATTTTAGTATTGTTTAATTTCATATTATTTACTACTAGTATTTTTTCAATATTATTATACAGTACATTATATTGTGTAGATGTATTATTTCCTGTATATTATAATTTTTTTTTATTGTTCAGGATGATAAAATTTAGTGCTACTTCCTTTTTTTATAACTATTTTTTTTATTAAAGAATTTTTCTTTAAAACAGATATTTGAGAATAAGAAAATAAAAGTACATAGAATAATAAACATAGTCATTACATATTAATAGTATTATTAGTTTTATATATATATATATATATATATATAAATAATATAAGTATTATAATAGTATTAATAATCAATACATATTAGTGCTACTTCCAGTTGTTATTATTTTAATCATAATTTACTAGAATAATATTTAGTAAAATTACATGTTAGGATTATGTTACTATTATTTACTTTCTACTTTGTAAATATTATTAATATTAACTCATTTAATGTAATTGTTTTCCTTAGTATTATTTTAGGATTTTATATATAAAATAGTATTTGTGGTTTTTTTTTTTTCCATAAGGACATGTTCACGTAGGTTATAACTGTGTGGTTTTTGGTGCCCTAATTTTCGCGCCAAAAACCACACAATGTCATCTTTTAGAACCCTGCTCCCATTGGCTTTCATGGAAGAGAAGAACTGCACAGAAAAGAAGGGACAGGTCCCTTTTTTTTCATGTGGTTTTGCGCTAAAGCTATGTAAATGGGGACTTCAGGGATTGGATGAGCCATCCCTCCTGCTCGTCTCTGAAGGTGAGGGTTGTCTATATATATATATATATATATATATATATATATATATATATATATATATAGCCCAGTTTAGATCCACTGTCTACTATCCATTGGTGCTTTATTGCCTTTAAAATGGCTGGTGATTTTTTAATATATTTGGCTTTGTATTTGCATTCATTCATTACTATTGTACCACAGAATAGCAAAACAATTAGCATAACTACATTATAAGCCCCACAACAAGGGAACAGGCTAATAATACTCTGATCCATTACTTTATCTATGCAAATGGTATGAATATTATTTTCTGATTTGAAACATAAATAATACATGAAATTTATTTAGAGATAATTGCAAAAGCCCAATTTTAAGTCATTTGCTTTGATATTAAATATTTAGATGACAATGTTTTCCCGTTCCATCCTCCACATTGCCAGTGTGTACAAATAGGAATACAATGAATACTTACATGTACATTACACGGCATATTAAATAAGAAACTCATAACATAGACAGATATGCTTTCTATACTGTAGCCTTATTGTTTAAGGATATATATATATATATATATATATATATATATATATAATTTTTTTTTAACAATGCACTGCTACAATGTGGAAAGAAATAAGACACCACAGGCATACAAAGTGTGGCTGAAATGAGGATTAAAAATTAATAGAACTCTTAGTCTGTACGGAATTACTGGATTTGCGGTTTAAATTAAATGGTACAATTATTATTTATTAAATGCAACCAAATATGAATGATAAAAGAAGCTAAAAGACATTGAAAAAAATGGTGCCAAATACTAGGGATAGAAACACAATCTATGATCATTTTGTTTCTAACATAGTAGGATAAAACAATATAGGCAGGCATAGCTAGAGGGGACATGTGCAGCACTGTACATAGACTTACCTACACATCTGCAGCACTGAAATGGATTATTACAGGGTGGTCACTCACATAAATGGTTGTCTATGTGATACAAAATCGGTTTGTAATCCACAAGCAGCAGCACGGATGACCTACAACCAACATCCAAAAGAGTAGAGTGCATGTTTCTTAACCCCTTAAGGTTTTTCCGTTTTTGCACTTTAGTTTTTTCCTCCTTACCTTGCATGTTAAAATCCATATAATGGCTTATTTTTTGCGCCACCAATTCTACTTTGTAATGACATCAGTCATTTTACCCAAAAATCTACGGTGAAATGGAAAAAAAAATCATTGTGGGACAAAATTGAAGAAAGAACACTATTTTGTAACTTTTGGGGGCTTCCGTTTCTACGTAGTACAATTTTCAGTAAAAATGACACCTTCTCTTTATTCTGTAGGTCCATATGATTAAAATGATACCCTACTTATATAGGTTTGATTTTGTCGTAATTCTGGAAAAAATGTATACATTTAAAATTGTCATTTTCTGACCCCTATAGCTTTTTTATTTTTCCCGTGTACGGGGCGGTATGAGGGCTGATTTTTTGCGCCATGATCTGAAGTTTTTAGCGGTACCATTTTTGTATTGATCTGACTTTTTGATCGCTTTTTATTCATTTTTTCATTATATAAAATATGACCAAAACTACGCTATTTTTTTTTTTGCGCGTACGCCATTGACCGTGCGGTTTAATTAATGATATATTTTTATCATTTGGACATTTCCGCATGCGGCGATACCACATATGTTTATTTTTATTTACACTGTTTTTTTTTTAATGGGAAATCGGGTTGGATTCAAACTTTTATTAGGGAAGGGGTTAAATGATCTTTATTAACTTTTTTTCACTTTATTTTTGCAGTGTTATAACTGGCACCACGGGGGCTTTGTAAACACACGTGGCCTTAAATTCAAATTTTCTCTACAAAAGCCCAATGGTGCTCCTTCTCTTCTGAGCATTGTAGTTCGGCCGCAGAGCACTTTAATCCACATATGGGGTATGTTCTTACTCAGAAGAAAAGGGGTAACAAATTTGGGGGGGGGCTTTTTTTTCCTATTTTCCCTTGTGAAAATGAAAAATTTAGGGTAACACCAGCATTTTAGCCAAACATTTTTTTTTTTCTTTTTCCCATCCAACTTTAACGAAAATTCGTCAAACACCTGTGGGGTGTTAAGGCTCACTATACCCCTTGTTACGTTTCGTGAGGTGTGTAGTTTCCAAAATGGGGTCACATGTGGGTATTTATTTTTTTGCGTTTATGTCAGAACCGCTGTAAAATCAGCCACTCCTGTGCAAATTTAAAATAAAACATTTAGGCCTCAAATGTACATAGTGCGCTCTCACTCCTGAGCCCTGTTGTGCGCCCGCAGAGCATTTTACGCCCACATATGGAGTATTTCTGTACTCAGGAGAAATTGTGTTACAAATTTTGGGGGTCTTTTTTTCCTTTTACCTCTTGTGAAAATAAAAAGTATGGGGCAACACCAGCATGTTAGTGTAAAAAAAAAAAAATGTTTACACTAATAGGCTGGTGTAGACCCCAACTTTTCCTTTTCATAAGGGGTAAAAGGAGAAAAAGACCTCTAAAATTTGTAACGCAATTGCTCCCGAGTACGAGCATGTGGCCTTAAACTGTTACCTTGAAATACGACAGGGCTCCGAAGTGAGAAAGCACCATGCGCATTTGAGGATTAAATTGGGGATTGCATAGGGGTGGACATAGGGGTATTCTACACCAGTGATTCCCAAACACGGTGCCTCCAGCTGTTGCTAAACTCCCAGCATGCCTAGACAGTCAGTGGAAATGCTGGGAGTTGTTGTTTTGCAACAGATGGAGGCTTCGTTTTGGAAACACTGCTGTACGATACGTTTTTCATTTTTATTGGGGGGTGGACAGTGTGAGGTGGTGTATATGTAGTGTTTTACCCTTTATTATGTGTTAGTGTAGTGTAGTGTTTTTAGGGTACATTCGCACTGGCGGGGTTTGCAGGGAGTTTCCCACTAGGAGTTTGCGCTGTGTTGGGAAATTTGCCGCAGCTCAAACTTGAAGCAGGAAACTCACTGTAAACCCGCCCGTGTGAATGTACCCTGTACATTCACATGGGGGGGGGGGGGGCAAACCTCCAGCTGTTACAAAACTACAATTCTCAGCATGCACTGACAGACCGTGCATGCTGGGAGTTGTACTTTTGCAACAGCTGGAGGCACACTGGTTGGAAAACCTTCAGTTAGGTTCTCTTACCTAACTTATTATTTTCCAACCAGTGTGCCTCCAGCTGTTGCAAAACTACAACTCCCAGCATGTACTGATTGCCGATCGGCGATGTAGTTATACAACAGCTGGAGGTATGCAACTACAACTCCCAACATGGTGATACAGCCATTTGCTGTTTGTGCATGCTGGGAGTTGCAGTTTTGCAAGATTTAGAGGGCCACGGTTTAGCAACCACCACACAGTGATCTCCAAACTGTAGCCCTCCAGCTGTTGCAAAACTACAAATCCCAGCATACCCAAACAGCAAACAGCTGTCTGGGCATTCTGGGAGTTGTAGTTTTGCAACATCTGGAGGGCTACAGTTTAGAGACACAGTATAGTGGTCTCCAAACTATAGCCCTCCAGATGTTGCTAGGCAACTCACCGGCTTCCGTAGTTTGTAGCATGCCGCACCAGGGAGAGGATCGCCGCCCGCTGCCGATCACTGCCAGGTAAGGGACCTCTACCGCCACTGTCCCTTTCACAGGACAGTTCCCCCGTTCTGCCCGGATTACCGTGAGTGGGCAGAACGGAGAAACTGAACTTTAACCCCCCCGCCCCTGATTTGCTATTGGTCAGACTATCCTATCCCAATAGCAGGGATAGGAGGTGTTGCACCCCTGCCACCTAACCCCTATCCCTTCAGGGGGATCGTGGGTGTCTTAGAGCCCCCCGAGCCCCCTTATTTTCTGGGTTACTGGACACCCATATGACCCGGAATCGCCGCAGATCGCCAGTTTGAATTGACCGGCTATTTGCGGCGCCAACATGGGGTGTCTCAGGACCCCCCAGGGGTTTGCACTGGGTGCCTGCTGATAGATATGTACCAGGGAGCCCTTGGTCCTTAAGTGGTTAATTAGGTTAGATTTTTTAGAGCATGCTGGAAAAATGAAAATTCTAAATTACATTTAAAATGAATGTGTCACATCTGAACAGGGAATTAGTGAGGCCATAAACTCACCCGCAATCCCTGTCCCTTCTGCTTGTGTATCTGACGGATCCACAACCACGAATATGGTCCCTGCCTATCTACATGCTGGCACTTCAAGTCAAAATAACAAACTATTGACTATTCAGTCATAGGTCAGGGGATTATCAGGAATACAAAAGGTAAACCCACACACTAAGGCTAAGTTTCCACTTGGTTTTTTTCTGGCAGTTTTTGGAAAACTGCCACTGCAGTTTTTGAGCCAAAGTCAGAAGTGGATCCATAAGGGAGGAGAAGTGTAAGTCCTTCCTTTATATGTCCTATTCCTTTTGAATACACTTCTGACTTTGGCTCAAAAACTGCAGTGGCAGATATCCAAAAACTGCCAGAAAAAAAAAACAAGTGGAAATTTAGCCTAACAATACAGTGGGAGGCAAACAAACCAACAGATAAATCAGAGTCAACAAGCCGAAGTCAGAACCGAGAGAGCCAGAGAGATGCCGAAACAGGAAGCAAAGGGTTTAATCCAGGAAACAAGGCCAAAGTCAGAATACCAGATAGCAAAATGCAATACAGAATGCTAGCTTCAGAAACAAAGTGCTATCACAGGCAAAGTGCACTGGCCATTGAAGGCTTGAATATCCAGCTGTATAGGTGTGCTCACACGGGATACCAGAATGGCTAAAGAGACAGACCCACCGATAGGTCAGGGTGTCGCCACAGCAACTAAGCAAGGCCAGAAACCTAGAAAAGTTAAAACCCCTCGGACCAGACTGGGACGAGTCATTACAGAACGATTGTACACACATTATAACTAGGGAACCTATGCCAAGTAAAATCACATTCCAAAGGGCTAGAAGTGAACGGATCGGGTAATATGGTGATGTAGGGTTGCGGTCAGCAATTTCCCACCAAATTCTCACTTTTCAGTAGAAAATGTAATAAATAAGTAGGTTTTATTATGCAAATTTGTTGCCACACCCCTTTTGTAAGGTTTTATTTGATTTTGTTTGGTTTTGTAGATTTTTCCGACACATTTTGCCACATGCTGATGCAGCCATGGTGCAAACTTGTCACAAACCGCAAAGATAAAAAAAAAACAAGTCTGAAAGACCTTAGTAAGTAAGGCCCATTGTACAGCCACACTGTGTAGGATGCCATTAGCTGTGAGTGACTTGGCTGTACCAATGTATTTGTTGCTACTAAACTGCTAATGTGCAAATTGTCACTTTATGGTTTTTCACCGTGTCCGCTCCATTCCTGGTTTTGATACAAATTCTGAGCAAAATGAGCTCCAAAATGAGGACCATATACTGACCAAAATACAATGGGGAAGATTAAAGGAAATCTGTCATTAGTGTCACCTGCCCTAATCTGTTGGTACAGGCAGATAGTGCATCTGACACTGTTGACAGCGGTACTTACCCTGTCCCGTTCCGTGCTGTCGTTCTCTGGCAATCCTCTTCAGTATCTTCAAGTCCGGGCCCGACGGAGCATGGGCGGAGCTTAGTGATGTCACCGCTGCTGTTTGCTGCGGGACCAAGCATAGAACAGTAGCGATGACATCACTAAGCTCCGCCCATGCTCCAAGTTGGGCCCGGACCTGAAGATACTGAAGAGGGTTGCTGGAGAACGACAGCACGGAACAGGACAAGGTAAGTACCGATGTCAGCAGTGTCACCTGCACTTCCTGTCTGTATCAACAGGTCAGTGCAGGTGACACTGACAGATTTCCTTTCACTAAACACTGGCATCTTACATACTACACTTTAGCTTAAGTCTGTTGGCATACATTGCAACAAATTTGGCGCCTCTTTGAAACCAATACCCTCAGATGCAGTCCTTGTCATTGATGTACCATACTTCTGGGCTACTAAAATAATGGGAGAAAAAATTGCTGCAAAATATCTAGAAGCAGAATTCATCCAGAATCGGAATATATCGCAAAACAAAATTTTTTGGGAGTATTGGAGGGGGTTAACGTCGCGGCATTCATGGTCATTAACCCTTTTGCTCTAGTGCAAAGATTAATAGCATTGCCCTATGCAGGCATAATCATATATAACACAGACAAGGCTCCATCCGAGGTCATTCTATCAGTGCCATTAAAATCTCTTCATTAGCCGTTATACCCATAATCCTCCCATTGATAGGATTAATGCCTTATCACGGAAAAGGCTGACGGGAGACATTTTCACCGCAGATTTCATTGTCTCCACTCAGGTTAATCAGATACACAATCCTCACTAAATCTCCCCACCAGTATGTCTGTGTTTATATAATAAGACAGGTGGAAATTCATCTTCGTCTCGATTTATCAGGACCGTCTCATGGCAAGGGCGAAAGTGATAACATTTTATTAATGATTAGTATTTTAGTGATTAATATTTTCCAGTAGGCTTTGACTTTTGGAAGACGAGAATCTTCAAGACGGCCAAGTCAAGAAGTTAACAAGCTCTTTTTGTGGACTTCATTATTTCCAGACTTTTCTCCGCCAGTGACCTTGGTGAGGGGGTAAGGAGATAAATAGCTAAATCAGAATAACAAAATAAATTCATATAGATTAGAGTAAGTAAGCATTAGAAGAAAAAATATAGATTTTAATATTAAAAGCAATGGATTTTTATTAGACAGAATCAAATATGGCGTGTCATACATTTCACGACCGATTTGCAGCTCTCTGCTGCTTCGACTGGTCCCTTTGGGACCAGTCGAAGCAGCAGAGAGCAGCGGAACAGCGTTGTTCTTTCTGCCCGCTCCCTGCAACAAGACGTGAGTGCCGCTAATATTCTGTCTATAGTACTTGTGAATACTAAATTAATTCTTATAACTCTTTTTAATGGCAAAGTGATAAAATTCTAGGGTTAAAATTCTAGAGTCTTGATAAAGGGGAGGTAAATTTAATTTTAAAGGGGAACTCCTGTGGAAAACAAATTTTTTTTTAAACCAACTAGTACCAAAACATTAAACGGAAGTGTAAATTAATTCTATTAACATTTTTTTATTCTTCCAGTACTTATCAGCTGCTGTATGCTCCAGAGGAAGTTGTGTAGTCCTTTTCTGTCAGACCACAGTGCTGTGTCCTTATCAGGAACTGTCTAGAGCAGGAACAAATCACCATAGCAAACCTCTATGGACAAAGGTGTCAGCAGAGAGCACTGTGGTCAGACTGGAAATAACTACACAACTTCCTCTGTAGTATGCAGCAGCTGATAGGTACTGGAAGGATTAAAAATTAACATATAGAAGTAATTTACAAATCTGTGTTGTGCCTTTTCTTAGCCAGTGTGCGGCAGGGGGAAGGGGAAGACCTGAAGTTCCCATTGACTCCATGTCACTTTGTGGTGGCCCAGTACGGGAGGTGTTACCCCGTACTCCTGCTGTCCTGTGAGGCAGCCTCCTTTAGTGTCCCCAAGGCCCCCTGCACTTGTTTCCCCATTGTAAATATGTTTTACCATGTAAAGTGTTATAAAATGTAATGTTGCTTTAAGAGTTATACCATGTGATATGTCATGTGATTGTTACCCAGGAGGTACCAGTGATCAGGTGATCCCAAGAGTGACCTATGGGCTCCCTGCTAGTCTCCCCCATATAAGCCCTGGGTGGATCTTCTCTCTCTTCTGCTGAGGTCCAGTGCAATCACCTAGTGTGTGTGTCCAGAGTGTTGGAGACCTCAAAGTCCAGTCCCGCAGCAAATATCAAGTCATGTAAGATAAAGTCACAGCTTTATGAGTCAAGTCAAGTCAGTCTCTGTCATCTGTCAAGTCAGCGTGGTCTGCATTCAATTGTCCAGTCCTACTACAAGTCCCAGCAAACCCTTAAGGTCTCTGCATCAATAGTCACCTCTTTGGGCCCTGGCTGAACTGTATAGACTTTACCAACTGTCTACCCTCAGTAAAGCTACTGTTGTCTATAACTTGGCGTCTGAGTCTTTATTGCCCCCGTGTTTAGTCCAGGATCCAGCGGTATACCTTCGGGTGCTTTTAGGCTAAACCACCCCCTGGCGTCACGAATACAAGGGGTTAATGCCATCTGCCCCTAGGGTAACAACATCTGCCCTGCACCTCACAATCCGCTACCACAACTTATTTTCCATTTGATCAGTTGCAGATCTCAGCGACACCTACTACTTCCTCGATTTGCATAACCTTATGGATTGTTCTTCTTGGTGTTGGGATTTCAATGTTTAGAAGTATAGTAAGTGGCAACACAATTCAGATTAGCTAGGAATTATTTCACCCCAATTATATTCAAATTCATGTATTAGTTTTGCCAGACTTACAGAATAAAGCTATTTTCACACTGAAATATGCAAGAATAGTAGAAGGGGTAGGTCTAGGTATATGATCATACAGATCCGATAGGCAAATTTTTATATCAAATATATATGAGGAAAATCCTACTTTCTGATTTATTCTGCCAAATGATGAGAGTATTCTCTCGTAGAAGCTTATCTTAGAGAACACAGTGCTACCTTACTGTGTCACACAGAGTACTTACAGGTCTGTAATGCAGATCTGCAGCCACTGTATGAGGTCTACGTTAAAGTTGGCCATACACTTTCAATAACTATCCACCAAACATTTGTTCGACCAAGAGATATTTCTACTGACTTCCCCTTACATATGAACATTTGGTATAACCAAATGTTCATGTTTCCTCTATGGGGTAGGGAGGGGTAAGCCGCAGGAAGACAGCTCTAGCACCAACCAATCCCTCCAGGAACAATAGGGTCAGATAGTGAAAATCCACCGTAGGTAAAAAGTTGAGAGACCTCCAACACTTCCAGATAGTTGGATGCACCTGCCAAAATAGGGAGGTTCGGCCAACTTTAGTCTAAGGTTTATGGACACTTTAAAGGGGTACTTCGCCCCTAGACATTCTTATCCCCTATCCAAATGATAGGGTATAAGATGTCTGATCACTGGGGTCCTGCCGCTGGGAATCCCCCGCGATCTTTGCTGAGACACCTTAACCCTCCGGTGCACGGACCTAACTTTGCTTCATGCCGGATGGCTAGCGATGCAGCGCTGGAGGCTCGTGAGGTCACGGGACCGCAGTCTGCGTTTGCTCGTGGGGGGTCCCAACGGCAGGACCCTGTGATCAGACATCTTATCCCTATTCCTTTGGATAGGGGATAAGATGTCTAGGGGCGGGATACCCCTTTAAGGTACATAAACCTTAGACTAAAGTTGACCGAACCTTCCTATTTTACCAGGTGCGGCCAACTATCTAGAAGTGTGGGAGGTCTCCCAACTTTTTACCTACAGATGATTTCCCTATCCTTTGGATAGGGGAAAAGATGTCTTGGGGCAGATTACCTCTTTAAGAATGATTGTGAGTGTGAAAAATGTACCAGCATGCACCTTCTTCTCACTTCTAGTTTTGGGCGCGAATATTTGCATTTCGAATTTTTATCGCGAATATTGCGAATATCGCTATATATTCGAAATTACGAATATTCACTTTTTCCACATATTCCTTCTTTTCACTTGTGGGCCAATTAGAATGATGCAAATACACTTGTCAGAGGTTATCAACAACATCCCTACAACCAATAGTAAAGTTGCCCACCCCCTCACTGTTTTCTTCCTCGAATACGTGAATATGCAAATGTGGTGCTCGGGGATGAGGGGCAAACAGGGGTGTTGCAGTGTAGTGTTGCTGGGTATAGGATTAACCCTTGATTGTCGTAGCGCCAGGGTGCGGGTTTCCTCACTGTATATATATGTCCTACCCGTCCCAGGAACGATAGGGAGGAATAAAGGATTGTCCACAGCCGGAATTGTATTTAACTTGAAATAACTTTACTGCAGATTTTATGCAGGATGCAATTAACAACTCATAAACAACCTACAAAACCAAGAAGCCCCCCTTGAATATATAAAAAAATGTATCGGTACACCATAATATGCAAAATTGTAAACTTTATTATCAATACACAATTTTAAATAGTACAGAACAGCCCATTAGTTCCCATCCCATAAAAACATATGTCACATGACAAGACAGGTTAAAAAGAAAGTTTACAATTTTCCATATTATGCTGTACCAATGCATTTTTTCATACATTCCAGGGGGGCTTCTTGGTTTTGTAGGTTGTTTATGAATTGATTTATACCCCCTTATGTTTCAGGTGACATAAGAAACTCATATATGTGGTCATTTATATAGGTTGTCTTTGCAATTAACAAATGTCTTTACAAGAGGACCAGAATTTAGGCTTCTCACAGGTTGGCTGGGACCTTGTAGATAATAAGCTTGCTTTATGCTGTTCCACTGAATTTAGGGGTACATTTTAGGTTCAGTAGTCACGTAGGATTTTAGGATGGAGTTGGATAAACTCACGGTTCAGTATGCAGCTGAAATTGGTCGGCTTCAGGCCTAGTTTGCTTGTAGAATTGTACAGAGCTCCGCTCGCTGTCATATCCAGGAGGAAAGAGAGCGATCATTGGAGAATGCGCCCTTATATCTGAAGGGGCAGGTTCAAAGCTTATTGGCTACCCAAACCTGTCAGTCATAGTACAAAGGATTATGGTTATAACACATGACCCGAAGGTCCTTAACCTCCTTAACCTCCAATACAACACAAATATCATCAATCACGTGACCTAAGGTCCTGTACATTACTTACACTACATTATAATATATTAAATATATACAATTTTAAGAACACTAGGAGGCGACTAGGGACTATCCCACCAGGAGAGCCCTATCAGCATGAGGAACTCTAACTATGGGGACCTACAACCAAATGTACGGGACCGAGTACGTTCCGGGACACCACACAAATATATGTGTGGTAGCCTGGTGGGGGTGTAGGGTAGTTGGGGTGTTGCTGTAGTATATGAGGGGTTAACTCAACCCCTGTCACTCGTGACGCCAGGGTGAGGGTTAAAACTCTGTAGTGATGCTGGGCCTATCGCCACCCTTCCCAAGAGTGGTAGGTGAGTGTAAAATAAATGGATTGTCCACAGCAGTGCTGAACTTAAAACTTGCAGGAACTTTACTGAAGATTTTCTGTACATGCAGTATCGGTAACAGTCCAGATAACAGAGTCTATATAGACAGCACAGCAGTGACTGACAGTTGCTTAGGACTGGAAAGTTCTCTTAAGATTAGGATGATTGGATTTGTATAGATCTGCTGGATTTAGGGGTTGGATTAGGTCCAGAGATCTTGCGGAGATAGCGGGGAATTGTAAGAACTATCCGTCTCTAGTGCAGGCCGAGGCCGCAAGGCTTTGGCCTAGTAATTGTCTTGAAAGCTGCGGAGGTCCTACCTTGTCCAGAGTCAGCAACCAAAGAGAGCGACAAAATGGCGCAGCTCCCTTATATGGGCAGGGGCTGGCCGTTTTGGATTGGTCCATATCAGCTGTCACTTACCGTTACAATGGATTGTGGGTGATCACCTGACTAGAACCACCAAAGGTCCTTTAGCAAACCATAGAGTTCTGTGAACCGGGTCACATCCCGCAGGTCCTGCGACGCTAAAACAAGTGAGTAACACCATATACATATATTTACATAGATAATATTTATAAATATCAAGTTACTAAGGGGTGACTAGGGGTTAATTAGGGAAGCGAACCCCGACAGTCCTAGGGACTCTAACTTTGGGGACTAATAACTAAGGCACCGTATGAAATACGGTGCCGGGACACCACATATGCGAATATAACGAATACGCGAAATTTGCGAATATTCGTCTATATATTCACAAAATATTGCAAATTCGAATATGGGCAATGCCGCTCATCACTACTCACTTCTAAGATATATCTCTTCTAACCCCATATACACTTTATGGCGATGCAAATATTTGCATCGTGTATGTATTTAAGTGAACAATATATAAATACACGACTGTATAGCATAAAAAAAAACCCTACAGAATAAATACATATAGATTACAGTAAGTAAGCATGACATATATAAGAATCAGGAGCAGCAACGCTTTAAATATAGATACTGTCTGTGGTAAGTCTGCCCCAAAGGTATGTGCGGAACACCAGAGCGGAGTGAAAACCTCTTATTGCTCACCTACCTAGATTTTAATTTATATCTGTTTGTATATTAACCTTTTTTTTCCGACTGAATTTTATTACCTCTTCATTCTTTATTCTTTTACAATTAGTTTATGAAATGCAAATATCACGGATATGAGAAAAACCCGATACGTCTGATGAATGCTAATGGCTGTGAATGATAGATTAGAAGCACAAATAATAAATAATACAAAGGCAGGAATAACAGTACGGGGAAAAAGGTGTAAAAATTTTGTTTTCCAATATTTATCACCTCTCTTATGTGTCTCCTCCTGGGCTGGAGGTTGTTCATCTCTCTGGAAAATTATAACTTTAAAAAGGGGGAGGAGCTCATTTTTCATGTCGTAAAGTCCCATTAGTATCATCGCTGACTGTCCTGAGCCATGTCTGACAATAATGAGGTGTCCCTGAAAACCCACCGTCTCCTTGGGAAAGATAAAGTCATTTAATAATGTATTCGAACGGTAAATTGTCGTGAAGATAAATAACGGAGACAAATCGGAATTGATATATCATGACACAGACTGTCTGTTTTTCTCCCTACATATATATATATATATATATATATATATATATATATATATATATATGCACATCTGTCACTTACCGTATATGGTGCGGCATGTACTTGCTTGGAGTCAATAGCAGGGTAAATAGTTGTCACGCTATCCTAAGGGTTCATACACCCAGCAGAGGAGAAGGGAAGGCTTAAAGGGGTACTCCGCTGCTAGTTCGAACGCTGGAGCCGATGCTTGGAGCTTGTGACGCCATAGCCCCGCCCTACATGACGTCACACCCTGCCCCCTCAATGCAAGTCTATGGGAGGGGGCGTGACGGCCGTCACGCCCCCTCCCATAGACTTACATTGAGGGGGTGAGTCGTGACATCATGAGGGGGCGGGGCTATGACGTCACAAGATCCTGGCGCCGGCTCCAGCGATCGGAACAGTCTGTCCAAACGCTGAGCAGCGGAGAACCCCTTTCATTTACAGATTAAAAACATTCACTTTTACATTGTCCCTTGTATACAGTTAAAGCCACCGCCAAATATATTGTGGCAGTACCACACAATGCCAGGTTTGTACCATACATAAGCGGCGATGTATATTATACTGTGTGTATCATCGTGCACTAAATTCCTCAGTCCTGGCGCTCTCCTACCCAGCCCAGTAAATGTGCAGTGAGCAGTGATGCACATAGTACTGTGTGCATCGATGCACAGTACATTCACAAGGAGAAGTGTCTTCCCAACTGGCCCAGAGGATGTTTAATGAGCAGCAATGCATACAGTACCTCACCACAGTACTATACCAAAAGGAGGAAGGAGTTTGTCAATAGACAGGAGTCCCCACACCTGTAGGCAACTTTATGAGGCAGAAAATACTAGTGCTAGGTCTGAAATGCGCCATCTTCATAGACGGCAATGCAATTCTAAGAAGGAGGCCGGAATTTTAATTTGAATGTTTTCGGTGCGGAAATTCTGCCGTGTGCACAGTGCAGGAGAATCCCAGTGAAAACAATGCAATGGAATTTCCAAACTGAATATTTCTGCCAGATTCCAATTCTACCATGTGAACACGGCCTTAGAGTTTTCATACATGCCATATTTTACTCAAGAAGCATGGTTCAAAGAGGTATTAAAAAGTGGCACACAGATTCTGCATGTCAACAGTACCAACCTATAGGAACCCAGAGTTTGTGCAATGCCGTATACATGAACCCCAAAAGTGACTTTATTCTTTACTTTGAAGTCACAATGTATATGTCACTAAACACATTATTATTTCCTTTTTCAACATTTAGCGGAAGAATACAAAAAAACACTTTTAAGTTCTTATGGTTAAATTCTCTTATTTGCTGAAATAAATTATTTAATTTTACGATTGGAAAATCCAATGTTTCGAATTTATATCCACTTTACAGATATCAATGGTTTAAAATATATAAAAAATTATAAATCATAGCAGAACTAAAATAGAGATTAGGAAAAGTGGTTTTATTTTTCCAAAAACAGCACCACTTTTGTCCACTGGCTTTGTTTAGTATTGCAGCTTAGTCCCAATTAATTTAATAGGTTTATCTAGTATTGCAGCCTTGGCCTATTCCCTTTAATGAAGATGAGCTGCAATACCAGATACAACCCATAAACAGGAGTGATGCTGTTAATGGAAGAAAGCAACCGTGTTCTTCTAATCCTGGACAACCTCTTCAATAGTGTTGCTCGCGAATATTCGCAAAGCGAATTTTATTCGCGAATATAGCATATTCGCGAATTCGCGAATATTCGCGAATATAGCGCTATATATTCGTAATTACGAATATTCGTTGTTTTTTTTTTTTTTTTTTTTTCTTTCACAGTACACATCACAGTGATCACCCCTCTCTGCTTCCAGCTTGTGTGGTGTAAAGAAGGCTCTAATACTACTGTGTGAGACTGGTGTGTGAATTTTCGGTAATTTTCGCATACGCGGATTTTCGCATATACGAAAATAAAACGGGAATATTACGAATATGCGAATATTCGCGAATATGTGACGAATATTCGTCCATATATTCGCGAATATTCGCAAATTCGAATATGGCCTATGCCGCTCAACACTACTCTTCAATGCAATACCAAACCACAGAACAGCGGACAGAAAAAGCAGCCCCTTTTCTATTCTTACATAATCCCTTAAAATGGGCACTTTTAGAATTAAAAACTGTTTATACGTTGTACATTTTGGCAAAACCTTAAAGGGTACTCCCGTGGAAAACTTTTTTTTTTTTTTTACATCAACTGGTGCCAGAAAGTTAAACAGATTTGTAAAGGACTTCTATTAAAAAACCTTCATCCTTCCAGTACTTATTAGCTGCTGAATACTACAGAGGAAATGGTTTGCTTTTTGGAACACAGAGCTCTCTGCTGACATCATGGCCACAGTGCTCTCTGCTGACATCTCTGTCCATTTTAGGAACTGTCCAGAGCAGCATATGTTTGCTATGGGGATTTTCTCCTGCTCTGGACAGTTCCTAAAATGGACAGAGAGGTCAGCAGAGAGCACTGTGGTCATGATGTCAGCAGACAGCTCTGTGTTCCAAAAAGAAAACAATTTCTTCTGTAGTATTCAGCTAATAAGTACTGGAAGGATTAAGATTTTTTAATAGAAGTAATTTGCAAATCTGTTTAACTTTCTGGCACCCGTTGATTTAAAAAAAAAATTCCACGGGAGTACCCCTTTAACCTTTTTAAAGTACCTTATAATTTACTTTTTACCTCCTTTTAATAGAGATCATGACTTATAAAAGAGACCACCAGGGGTCCCTATACCATCCAGAGCATAATCCTGTCCGGCTGCAGCATCATCTTTGTCCCAGCTGAAGCACAGGCTGGGACAAAATCCAGGAAGTGAGGGGGGGGGGGGGGGGGCTAGCACTCCTGTGCTCACTCCTGTCCTGTCTATAAGACTGCTGTCTGAAAACAGAGAGGAGAGGGTTACAGAGCAGCCTGAAGTGATTGGCTAAAGAAACCCAGCACAGTACAGCAGACTCAGGGAGAAAGTGAATGCATGGTGAGTGAGGCCGGGTTTAGTTCTTGCCTCAGACACACCCCTTCCTGAGCAGGGGATGTCAGAATGAGCAAGCAGCAGAACAGAAGGATTTGTGAGCCAAATACAGAATTAGGACACATAAAAACACATGTAAAGCATCTGCATGACCTAGTGAGTAACATATAGAAGCATTATTTTTTTCTTATATGTGGCAGGTATGCTTTAAAGGGGTATTCCAGTCAAAAATTTTATATATATATATATATATATATATATATATATATATATATATATCAACTGGCTCCGGAAAGTTAAACAGATTTATAAATTACTTCTATTAAAAAATCTTAATCCTTCCAATAGTTATTAGCTTCTGAGGTTTTCTGTCTAACTGCTCATTGATGAGGTCACATCCCGGGAGCTGTGCATGATGGGAAAATATCACCATAGGAACTGTACAGCTCCCGGGACGTGAGTCATCAGAGAGCAGTTAGACAGAAAACAACAACTCAACTTCAGAAGCTAATAACTATTGGAAGGATTAAGATTTTTTTAAATCAAAGTAATTTACAAATCTGTTTAACTTTCCGGAGCCAGTTCATATATATATATATATATATATATATATATATATATATATATAAAAAAGATTTGGCCTGGAATACCCCTTTAAGCAGATCACGAGCAGAACTTCGTAGCTTTTTCCCAGGTCTATAGTTTACAATGCTGGGAAGTATTCTGTAAGAATAATGAAAACTGTAAGTCACTTCAAATGTTAAAAATGCTTAAGGCAAAATAACTGTATGAATTCCTGAATGTGGAGGAATAGGACTGCGATATAGTCATATAAATATATCTTCAAGATTACCGGCAAATCTCTCTACGTCTTAGTCTATTCTATGTTTCTAACGTCTAGCGGGAGCTCGAACAAGTGTTCCACCGGTCAGCAGAGGGTAGCATTAACACATTGATGTCTTCACGAGAAAAAAAAAAAGGTGAGGACGGAAAAGGCAAATTCATATTGAGTGAATGAGCAAACATTGTTCACAGAGTGTGGAGCTGGGTGATGCTAATGGAATCTTCAATAAGATGAAATGGAAAGAGCAGCAATAGTTCCAGATATTAGCATCATGTCACATAATATATGTAAAGCCCACGAGAAAGGAGCATTTATCAAATTCTAGTAGGAGGTCAACCCATGTGAAAATTTAATTGAAGCCATAAGACCACATTTATAAAGGCTGTTGTGACACTTGTGTGAATTGTACCTGGTCTTCATGAAGATCAGAAAATTGTTCTATAGAAATCATTTCATTCCGGGGGAGAAAGGGCTGTCTTCTTTATGAGGACATGCTGATATACATATTGTTCCGTGACACAATAGCTTTAGCAGGAATACCATGGTATAACTTTTTCATATTTAATCCAGATTGTTCTCTTGAGGTATGATCTGCAGTTCTACCCTATTTCTATTTTATGGAGAAGTAAAGGGGTTGACTATAATGGCAACTGGAGACATCCTATTGGGTAGACCCTCTTAGGCAAATGCAAGGGAAAGAGATAGTACAGGGGGAATCTCCTGTTCAAAATCCTCTTCTCCTCTGACGAAGCTATCTTTGTAAACAGCGTAACATGTAGGGTTCTTCTCCCTTTGGCTAGCTCAGGGCTCCCTGTCATTTTGGTATTTTAGACTAGTGTTTACCAAATGGGGTGCCTCCACCTGTTGCAAAACTATAACTCCCAGCGTGTTGGTATTTTTGACCAGTGTTTCCCAACCGATGTGCCACCAGCTGTTGCTAAACTCCAACTTCCATCAGACCACAACAGTGTGGTTGACAAAGAACCCCACGCGTTTCGCTGTTCACAAAGACTGCTTTGTCAGGGAGCACCTCTGATGAAGCTATCTTTGTAAACAGTGTAATGCGTAGTGTTCTTCTTCCTTTGGTTGGCTCAGGGCTCCCTGTCATCTCGGTATTTTAGACTAGTGTTTCCCAACCAATGTGCCACCAGCTGTTGCTAAACTACAACTTCCAGCAGACCACAACAGTGTGGTTGACCAAGAAACCCACGCCTTTCGCTGTTCACAAAGACTGCTTTGTCAGGGAGCACCTCTGATGAAGCTATCTTTGTAAACAGTGTAATGCGTAGTGTTCTTCTCCCTTTGGTTGGCTCAGGGCTCCTTGTCATCTCGGTATTTTAGACTAGTGTTTCCCAACCAATGTGCCACCAGCTGTTGCTAAACTACAACTTCCAGCAGACCACAACAGTGTGGTTGACCAAGAAACCCACGCGTTTCGCTGTTCACAAAGACTGCTTTGTCAGGGAGCACCTCTGATGAAGCTATCTTTGTAAACAGTGTAATGCGTAGTGTTCTTCTCCCTTTGGTTGGCTCAGGGCTCCCTGTTATCTCGGTATTGTAGACTAGTGTTTCCCAAATGGGGTGCCTCCAGCTGTTGCGAAGCTCCCAGCATGCCCGGACAGCCTTTGGTTGGGAGTTGTAGTTTTGCAACAGCTGGAGGCACCCCAGTTGGGAAACACTATTTCAGACCATACATTCTTTTTTGGCTTTTTGGGACATGTTGTCACTTTATAATGTTTTGGATATTTTTTGCACTTCTTCACATATCGGTGGTCAGTATTAGTTTGTGTGTAAATTAGATATACATTATACATACATTATAGGCATCAGCCTCAGTGCTTATTTTATTGTTTGTATTGTATTGTTTGTATAGTCGTATTTATTATATCATCCCTAATGTAGGGGAGTCTGTGTTCATTGATCCGATTGGGATTGCCACCAAGGGGTGGGGGGTTGTTAGGCATCGTATACCTTCATTCTGCATTTTTTCATGTTTTTAATGGATTTAGAATTTTTATGTTCTGTGTTAACCAAAAAAGTATACAATTTTTGTATTCTGTTTTGCATTATGAGGTGGATTATATCAGTGCCCACCTTCTTCGATTGTCATGTAGTCTTGGTTTTTGGTGCTATTTACAGGAGATTTGTAGTGAAATATAACTTATAAGTTATAGATTGCGTCGGGTCCGACCAATGGTACCCCCTGCGATCTTCTAAACAAGGCCCTGGCAGTCTGCACGGAGCTGCGGCCGACACGCCCCCTCCATGTATACCATAGAGATACATGGAGGGGGCGTGTCGGACGCGGCTTCCTGCAGGGCGCGGAACGGGCGCTCCCGGCAGAGTGCGGGGCCTCATTCAGGAGATCCTTTGGATAGGGGATAACTTATATTTTACTGCACTACAAATTTAAACCCTCTATGTATACTATTGACTTTTTGGATCCCTTTAAAATACTAGAGTTTTATTATGTGAACGAGTGACCTCTGAACTATCTCATAACTACATTCCTGTACGAACAACACTCAAGAACCACTCATGTTCAGCATCAAATACACAGGGTACCTAAAGACCCATTTACATGGGAGAATTATTTGGGGAATGAGAGAATGAGAGTAATTCTTCTTCCTGATAATCAGCCCATGTAGAAGGGCCAGTGATCAGCCAACAAACTCGTTCATCGTTTGATCGAATCTTCTGCGTGGCCAATAAAATCTTCGCACGTCTCCCTGTGTGATGTGATGTTGAATTTAAAGGGCCATGGCTTCATGATTGATTGAACCTTGTAAAGATTCAGCACCAAGATTGGTGGACGTTATCTGTAGGCTGATGACCCATCTAAAATGACCCCAACCTTCACATGCCCAGATAGGGCACATTGATAAGGGTTCTCATATTGGGACAGCCTCTTAAAAAAGGAAGTTGTCAAGTGATAAATAAATAAGAGATTTTGAAGGCCTGAAAAATCTTAATAAATATTTTAAAGGGGTACTCTGCCCCTAGACATCTTATCTGATAAAATAAGATATCTGATCGCTGGGGTCCTGCCGCTGGGGATCCCCACGATCTCTGCTGCACCCAGTGTTCGTTTAGAGCGTTGGGTGCAGCGCCAGAGGCTCATGACATCATGGCCACGCCCAGTCGTGACATCACGGCCATGGCCCCTCAATGCAAGTCTATGGGAGGGGGCGGGATGGACATCACGCCCCCTCCTATAGACTTGCATTGAGGGGGCGTGGTCGTGACATCATGAGCGGGGCGTAGCTATGACGTCCCAAGCCTCCACCCCGCATCGCCAGTCATCCGGCACAGAGCAAAGTTCGTTCTGTGCACCAGATGTCTGGGGTGCCGCAGCGGAGATTGCGGAGGTCGCCAGCAGTTGGACCCCCGCGATCACACATCTTATCCCCTATCCTTCGAACAGGGGATAAGATGTCTAGGGGCACAGTACCCCTTTAAGCAATAGTCCTGAATGCCAGACATCAGTTACAAAAGCGGGGATTCACAAACATTAGATATAAATATAGTATTACATTACAATTTTTTGCAACCAGAAAGACAAAATATGCAAAAGCTCAAAACCTCTAAGAAAAATATGAACTTTTTATTCCGCATTCTATTTCTACCGGAAGGACATTAGAACATCAGTTGCATTTAGAGGAATGCCCGTTTTATCATTCGTATAGGACGGTTTTCTTTGTAGTAATCCTGGTTAAGCTTTGGAATGCTCCAGTACAAGGCCAAGTAATGATAAAATCAATAGCAGAATTTTGAGGAGACTAAACACTTATCTTATGACTAATGGTGGCCACAGTTATAATTACTAAAGGGAACATCGTATCGGGCTGTGTACGGGTGGGGAGATGCTTTTGCTCTGTCAGGTAAAATGAACACAGTGGCCTTGGGGGATTATGTTTGATTTAGTAACAAGGTTCAAGGGAAGCACCAGAACAAAGGATCAACATAGACACGGAGATCTTCATAGTTAACATGTTTCGTAAAGGGTTTGTCTGATGAAGATGACCCCCTTTTCATATAAAAATTCAGATGAGCAGATAAATGTGAGTCCGGCTTCTTTGCCTCTGGTGTTTAGCTTTTATCACCAGCGAAAGCTTTATATTGTTATAGATTTCAAACTGGTTGGCCATCCGTGTCATACATGGACATGCTGGGTCTGTAAGAGCAAGATCAGCTCTTACATGGTGGCTCTCACAGGAAAAAGGGGTCCGAAGTGGGCAACGTGCCACTATGGTCACATGATGTATACCTGAAAAGTACTAGACAACCTGTCAAATCTAATATTATGGTGATCAAGAAGTTTCTAGCCAGTATGGTGCACTAGACGTAACCATGTGACCTGCTCCTTTTCAGCATAAACATAAACAAAACATAAACAAAAGTAACAAACCACATTGGTTGGATGTGCAGACAAACATCTCATGTCTATGACTGGTCTCAAGCTGACATTACACATTAGATAACCTTCAGCCAATCATTCCCCCAGGAATATTTGTAAAGGGGAATAAGCACCTGACCACCTAAACTGGGGCTAATGGCGCAATGGAACCCAACATGTCATATACTCCTATGTGCCTGTGTTACATGTACTATACTCAGGTGTCAAGTCCTGAAAAACAAGTGAAGGAACTCAACCAAGATTTCCACTCAAGGGCTGGTCCTGCAGGACTCCTGCTAATGGGAACGATGTTCCTGCTGTGAAAAAAGTGCAGGAACTCAGGTCCCATGCGTTCCTGCTGGACTTGAGCCCTGACTATACTGTTCTCTACCTTTAGTACATGTACTATACTGCTCGCTACTTGTACTGTATGTACTGCACTGCTCTGTCTGTACTACACGCTCTCTACTTGTACTACATAAACTGTATTGCTCTCTATTTGTGCTCCATGTATTGTGCTGCTCTGTATTTGTGCTACATGCACTATATTGCTCTCTACCTGTACTACACGTACTGTGCTGCTCTCTATTTGTGTGTCATGCACTGTACTGCTCTCTACCAGCACTACATGTACTGTACTTATTTCTACCTTTACTACATGTACTGAACTGTGCTCTATCTGGAGTACGTATGTACATTACTACTCTCTATCTGTACTATATGGACTGTGCTGCACTGTATATACTACATGCTCTCTACTTGTACTACATATACTGTACTGTTCTCTACTTGTACTACATGCACTGTGCTGCTCTCTACTTGTACTAAATGTACTGTACTGCTCTCTACTTCTACTACATGTACTGTGCTACTCTAACTTGTGCTGCATGTACTGTACTGCTCTATACTTGTACTATCAGTGGCGTAGCGGGGGCCTCCGCAGCCCCCGCTGTGCAGGGGGTCCCGTCTAGGCTGGGGCCCCTTAGCCCCGGCCCCATGAAAGAATTGTGTGCCCAGGCCCGTCTTTAACACAGGGCAAAAGTGGCAGCTGCCCCGGGCCCTGTAATTCCTGGGGGCCCAAAAGCAGCTCGCCCTTTTGCCCCTTTTGCTACCTTTTTATGTTCGCCGCCGCCGTCACTCATTCCCAGGCAGCCAGTACCGCAATGGCTGTCTGGGAGATGGTCACGTTACGTGACGTGCGACGTCACGGGCGGCTTCATAGAGAGGAGCGGAGCAAAGAGAGTCTCCCGCTCCTCCTTTCAGTTCCCACACGGCCGCTTCCAGGATCCAGGCCGCAGCAGGGGACCCACCGCCGGATATGTGAGTATGTATAATGTGTGTGTGTGTGGGGGGGTATTTATTATATAGTGCGTGTATGTGTGTTTATGTGTGTGTGGTGGTGGTGGGGGGGGGGGGGGATTTATTATATAGTGTGTGTATGTGTGTGTGTGGTGGGGGGGTATTTATTATATAGTGTGTGTGTGTGTGTGTGTGTGTGGTGGGGGGGTATTTATTATATAGTGTGTGTGTGGTGGGGGGGTATTTATTATATAATGTGTGTGTGTGTGGTGGGGGGGTATTTATTATATAATGTGTGTGTGTGTGTGTGGTGGGGGGGTATTTATTATATAATGTGTGTGTGTGTGTGTGGTGGGGGGGTATTTATTATATAATGTGTGTGTGTGTGGTGGGGGGGTATTTATTATATAATGTGTGTGTGTGTGTGTGGTGGGGGGGTATTTATTATATAATGTGTGTGTGTGTGTGGTGGGGGGGTATTTATTATATAATGTGTGTGTGTGTGTGGTGGGGGGGTATTTATTATATAATGTGTGTGTGTGTGGTGGGGGGATTTATTATATAGTGTGTGTGTGTGTGTGTGGTGGGGGGGATTTATTATATAGTGTGTGTGTGTGTGGTGGGGGGGATTTATTATATAGTGCGTGTGTGTGTGTGGGGGATTTATTATATAGTGTGCGTGTGTGTGTGTGGTGGGGGGGATTTATTATATAGTGCGTGTGTGTGTGGGGGGGATTTATTATATAGTGTGCGTGTGTGTGTGTGTGTGGGGGGTATTTATTATATAGTGTGCGTGTGTGTGTGTGTGGTGGGGGGGTATTTATTATATAGTGTGTGTGTTTGTGTGTTGGGGGGTATTTATTATATAGTGTGTGTGTGTGTTGGGGGGGATTTATTATATAGTGTGTGTGTGTGTGTGTTGGGGGTATTTATTATATAGTGTGTGTGGGGGGGAGGGGGGATTTATTATATAGTGTGTATGTGTGTGTGTGGTGGGGGGATATTTATTATATAGTGTGCGTGTGTGTGTGTGGTGGGGGGATTTATTATATAGTGCGTGTGTGTGGTGGGGGGATATTTATTATATAGTGTGCGTGTGTGTGCGTGGTGGGGGGGATTTATTATATAGTGAGTATGTGTGTGTGTGGTGGGGGGATATTTATTATATAGTGTGCGTGTGTGTGCGTGGTGGGGGGGATTTATTATATAGTGCGTGTGTGTGTGTGGTGGGGGGATATTTATTATATAGTGTGCGTGTGTGTGTGTGTGGTGGGGGGGATTTATTATATAGTGAGTATGTGTGTGTGTGGTGGGGGGATATTTATTATATAGTGTGTGTGTGGTGGGGGGGATTTATTATATAGCGCGTGTGTGTGTGTGTGTGTGGGGGGGATATTTATTATATAGTGTGTGTGTGGTGGGGGGGATTTATTATATAGTGAGTATGTGTGTGTGTGGTGGGGGGATATTTATTATATAGTGTGTGTGTGGTGGGGGGGATTTATTATATAGTGTGTGTGTGTGTGTGTTGGGGGGGATTTATTATATAGTGTGTGTGTGTTGGGGGTATTTATTATATAGTGTGTATGTGTGTGTGTGTGTGTGTGTGTGTGTGTTGGGGGTATTTATTATATAGTGTGTGTGTGGGGGAGGGGGGATTTATTATATAGTGTGGGGTGGGGGGGATTTATTATATAATGTGGGGGGGGGGTTATTATATAATGTAAGAAGGGAGGAAATGATACATGTGAGGGGAGGATAATAATGATTATAATAATCCTCCCCTCACATATATGTAACATCTCCCCCTCACATGTATAATCTGATAATCCCCTCCTCACATTGATTATCCCCTCACATATATAATATCATAATCAGATTATATGTGAGGGGATTATCAATGTGAGGATGGGTTATCAGATTATACATGTGAGGGGGAGATGTTACATATATGTGAGGGGAGGATTATAATAATCATTATTATCCTCCCCTCACATGTATAATCTGATAATCCCCTCCCCCCGTACGTATCCTGTACTGATGCTGAGTTATATCCTGTATTATACTTCAGAGCTGTACTCACTATTCTGCTGGTGGGGTCACTGTGTACATACATTACATTACTTATCCTGTACTGATCCTGAGTTATATCCTGTAAATCTTTTATTAGAAAAATATAAATCATAACAAAACATAAACCAGCACAACTTTGCCATAACGGAAAACAACAACATGAAATAACATAAACCCAAACTTTACATTTAAATAAAAGAACAAAAATCCTGCCTAACCGGCCAGCCCAGCTTTCCTACTAGAACTAGAAATATTATAATTACACCTTTCATAGCCAAACAACACACTCATAAGAAACATAAATATAGCACTATTTCGCTTTAACTCAAAACACCCAAACTCGGGAAAAATCATACATAGAAAACACAACAAGCACTCACACTGCACACCATGTTTTTTTTTTTTTTTTTTAAATAATAATAATAATAATAATAACACTATACCACACTCACACATGCACACATATATATCAATATATTAACTACATTTAACCAAGAAACAAAAAAAAAATAAATAAATAAATAAATAAATAAATAAATAAATTAAATTGAACTCAAAATACCCAAACTCGGGAAAATATCACAGAAAACACAATACACACATGCTTACACACATCTTTACTACATACTACATATATAAACCAAAGAAAATAAATCCACAACGGGATACTAAAGAAACATTACTACAAAAACAAAACTGGTTCGACTGCCATGTCTATCTCTACTAAAATACTATATACTTAAAAAATTAAAAAATAAATAAAAATTTTTTTTTTTATAATAATATAACATACATTATACATACTATATACATAACTGACTATATACACTACTATGTACAATACTATACACAAACTATATACACCTATAAACAGAAAACACACCTACAAATATAAAAGAACATTCTACACTAAACTGACCCTTCACCCACACCACCCAACCTCCTGTACATGGGTCAGAGTTTTTTCCATACAGTTCATAGTCCTCAATGTCCAGTCCACTGACCCATGCCAGGGCCACCAAAAGAAAAGACCACCACCACCCACAAATATACCCTCCCAACCTAGAACTCCTCCCAACCAACTTAACCATAACCAGCTTTAACATACATAAGCAAACAATAAAACCCACTTTAGGCCCAAGTTCGGTGCCTGTAAGCCCTTCATAACCATAGCATCTGAAAACAAAACAAAAAGCTAGGGTGCACATGCATTAGCCCACCACCAGGAAGAAGGATGGCAATCCTGATACATACAAAATGTATATTCTTTCCCTAACTGCACCCTACCTCTCACCCTACCATTATCCCTAAAAATAAACTGACTCTACTATCACCCTAACCCTGTCCCTATATCACTGTCCCTAACAAAAACAAGGGTACTCTACCCAAAAGGTCTAGTACCTAGGGCACATCAAAAGAAAACCCTCTCCATAGGAGAGAAGCCCTACTGGTACCAAGACTGCCATACTCCAAAGACCTGATCTTCCCGAGGTCACCGGTGATATTCCTACAGACCTCCACCTCGGAGAGGACTTTGCGCTGTGTGGACACTAAACACCGTGCATTCCACGTGTAGTATCTAACCACTAAGCTGACTAAAAACAAAGTGCCCCGATCTCGGCCACCCAGGTTCCTGAATGCCCCATAAGCCCACTCTGGATAGGTAAGGCCGGCAAGTTGACTCCAGCCGATGGAAGCACCCACCCGGTTGTAGACCCTTATATTAAAGGGACAATTAAGCAGGAAATGGTCCATGCTTTCCAGCATGTCCCCGCACTCTTCTCGGGGACATCCCCGGTCATCAGATCTCCTACACTTCAAATTGTCCCTCACATATAGCTTCCCCTGAAAGCAGCGCCAGGCCAAGTCCCAAAACTTCTGGGGGATCCTTTTCATATTTAAGAGATACAACCCCACCCTCAGATCCCGACCTGGGCAGTCCCTGAGCGCCAGAGGCTTCTGGAAGTGGGTCAACAGAACCCGTTTGTCAAGGAACTGCCTTGACTGGGTCCTGATCTCCCACACTCCCAGACCCCACCGACGTATCGCCTTCAGAGTCGGGGTAGCGTAAGCCGGAAGATGCCCATGGGGCGTACGGAGGTCCTTCACTTGCCCTCCTGTCTCCCATTCCTGGAAGAAAGGCCGAAACCATTCCCTGCAGGAGAGTACCCACGGAGGAGCCCTCTCTGACCATAGGTTTGAGATGTTGGCTTTCAAGAAGGTGTTTGTTAAGAACACCACAGGGTTTACCATAGATAAACCCCCTAGTCTCCTCGTGCGGTACGTAACCTCTCTCTTGACTAGGTTCATCCTGTTCCCCCATAACAGTTGGAAAAACAGGCTGTAGATCCTAGTGTAGTAGGCATCTGGCAAGATACATACACTGCCCAGATAGATAAACAAGGGGAGCAGGTACGATTTGATCAGGTGTACCCTTTCCCTGAGGGTCATAGACCAACCCTTCCACTGATCCACCCTATGAGTGGCATCCTGTAGCTTACTGTCCCAGTTTTTGGTGGGATAATCATCCTGGCCGAATGTGATGCCCAGAATTTTTGCTGAGTCTTGGGGCCCTGGGAGGGTGTCCGGGAGATCAAAAGTGGGATCTCCCCCTCCCAGCCAGAGACTTTCACACTTATCCCGGTTGATCTTAGACCCGGATGCCTCCGAGTAGCGTTCCACCTCCGACATCACCACATCGACCTCCTCTCTCGAGGACACGAAAATGGTGACATCATCAGCGTACGCCACCACTCTCTGGGCAACATCCAGCTCCGCCAGACTCATCCCGACTCCCGCCAACGGCCCACAATCTACCCTCCGGACGAAGGGATCAATTGCGAACACGTATAAAAGCGGGCTCAAAGGACAACCCTGACGGACTCCAGACCCCACCTCAAAAGAGCGGCCAGACCACCCGTTCACCAGTGGGAAACTCTCTGCCCCTGCATATAAGGTCTTAAGCCAATTAATAAAAGCACACGGTAAGCCATATCTCAGGAGGACGGACCAGAGGTACTCGTGGTTCACTCGATCAAATGCTTTGGCCTGATCCAGGGACAGCAAGTACCCCTTCCAGAGACCTGCACTACTCCGCTCCACTGCCTCCCGGACACCGAGAACAGCACTTAAGGTGCTTCGGCCTGGAACAGAGCAGTGCTGGGCCCCCGAAAGGAGCCGGGGAGCAAACTTCACCAGCCGATTAAACAGTATCTTGGCCAGAAGCTTCCTGTCCGTATTGAGAAGAGCTATGGGCCTCCAATTCTCAATATGGCTGGGATCTTTACCCTTTGAGAGAAGAATCAGGGCTGACCTCCTCATTGACTTCGGCAGAGTGCCCGAGGAGAGACACTCATTGAATACCTCAGTCAAGAGGGGAGCTAAAGACTCCTTAAAGGTCTTGTACCACTCGGATGTTAAGCCATCCGGACCTGGTGACTTCTTGGGGGCAAGCCCCTCAATCGCCAGTCTCACTTCCTCTTCCCTGATTTCTTCTGCCAAAACATCAAGAGAGGGGTCTACCCCTGGCTCAGGAATGGTTTCAGCCAGGAAAGCCGACATCTCGTCTCGATCTAGATCCTTCCTTCCCAAGAGATGCGAGTAGAAGGATCTGACGACCTCCAAGATCCCTGATCTGGACCGATTCAGAGATCCTGTACTATCAATCAGTCCTGAAATGACTTTACTACTCACTGACATCTTACAGTTTCTGTAAGGGTCGGGCGAGCGGTACTTCCCGAAATCCCTCTCAAAAACCAAAGATGCGTGCCTATCGTACTGACACCTCATCAGCAAGGACTTCACTCTGGAGATATCCTCCCGGCTACCTCCAGTCGAGACGAGAAGCTCGAGTTTCCTCCTCAGTCCCTGATACAGGCGATACCTATTCAGGGACCTGAGGCTCGAGAGCTGGCGGAAGAACCCCGCAACCCGCTTCTTGAACATCTCCCACCACTCTGACTTACTACTACATAGGCCCAGTAAAGGTACCTGACTCTGAAGAAAATCCTCAAAGGACTGTCTTATCTCCGCTTCCTCCAGGAGGGACGAATTCAGCTTCCAATAACCTTTACCCATCCGAGGGGTCTCTGAAACATTCAAGGAAAACAAAATCATACAGTGATCGGAGAACTCCACCTCAACCACGGACACTGCAGAAGAGACAGCTTCCTCCTTCAAATAAAACCTGTCTATTCTAGACCTGCAGCTACCTCGATGATAGGTGAAACCCGCGTGGCCTGAGGGGCTCCGGATGTGGGCATCCTCTAGGCGAGCTTCCCTAACTATACTATTGAGGACTATGCTATCATAAGCCAACCGATCATTGGAGCCTCTCCTATCTTGGGATCTCGTGACAGTATTGAAATCCCCTCCAAAGATCACCTGTCGGCTTGTAAAAAGAAAGGGCTTAATCCTCATAAAGAGATCTTTTCGTCCCCACTTGGTTTGTGGGGCGTAGATGTTAATAAGCCGGAGCTCTTGCCCCTTCATGAGGACATCTAAGATCAGGCACCTCCCCATTTCTAACTCAATAACCCGTCTGCATTCAACAGGAGCGGTAAAAAGGACCGCCACCCCACTATACGGCTCAGCCGCAAGAGACCAGTGGGAGGGCCCGCGCCTCCACTCTCTCCTGGCTTTTACCAGAGAGGCTAGATCTGACAACCTGGTCTCCTGCAGATACAAAATATCGGCTTCAACACGGCCGAGAAAATCAAAGGCTGCGAATCTAGCCGTATCAGACTTTATACTGGCACAGTTAATAGATGCCAGCGTCAATGGGGTGAGTGCCGCCATCATGGGTGATTGAGATAGATGGCCCTAACCCCCTCATTTTTGTTTCTTCTTTACTCCCTCATCCCCAGATGAGGAGGCTTCCTTCTCTTTGGACCGTTTTTTAGACTCTGACTGGTCCATTTTAGAATCCCCATCTCCGCCTGGCTCCGATTTGGCCCCATCCCCTGAGGAAATTGCCCCATCAGGACAGGGCCCAGTTCCCCCTGGAGGCTCCCCCACTTCAGGCACCCCATCCCTGACCCCCCCCTCCAAGGAGGGGGAGGAGATGTCTTCAAGGACAGAGAACCGGTTAGACAGATCAATCAGAGGGGGGGCAGGTAAGCTTCCGCTTGGGACCTGGTCTGCAGCACGGGGACTAGAGGGCTCCGACCTCTTCTTTCTCCCTTTACTGCCCTTCTTTTTTGGCCGCTCTTCACCCTCCTCATCCACACTTTCACAGTGGGAGGAATCGGAAAGATCGGCCTTGCTGCCCTCTTCTTTACAGATTCTCCCCATTTCCTCATCCAGCACATTCTCCCCCAGGGTCTCAGCAGTTTCAGGACTAACCTCTGGAGCAGGGTCAGAAGCTACCCCTGCCACATGGGAACTCTCCAGTTCCCTGCTCCTTCTCCGATTAGCCTCCCGCCTCAGCTTGGCGGGACTTTTCCTCTTCACTGACCCTGTTGCACCTTCACCCGCACTCGTGCCCTCCCCAGCTGAGGCAACATTACTGCTCTCCCCAGCCAAGGTGACCGTCGCACGGGCAAAGGCGCTAGGACAACGGCTGAAAGGGTGTCCTAAGACACCACACAGATGACACCTGATCTGCCTACAGGATGCGGCAAGATGACCTACCCCACCGCACAGTGCACAGACCTGCACAGTACAGGCTGCGCTAAAGTGGGTGGGGCTGCCGCACCTGTGACAGACCTTGGGCTGCCCCTGGTAGAAAACTTGGATTCTGTCTCTCCCAAGGAAAGCAGCTGATGGGATGTGGGCAACAGTGCTCCCCGAACGCTTCAGTTTGACGGAAAACGTCCAGGCCCCAGACCAGATCCCATGTTCGTCATAGTTTTTTTTTGGCATGTCCGTCACATCCCCATATCGGCTAAGCCAGGTCATAATGTCATAGCAAGATAGTGACTCGTTACGTGTCAAAACGGTCACTTTCTTGGCCAGATTCTGACGGGATATCGCCTTTACGGTGAAATCCCGCCAGCCGGGCTCGCTTTTCACCACCTCATAATTCGACCAGAAAAGTTCCAAACCCTCTGGCCGAACAAAGCTAATGTCAAACTCGGAAGTACCATAGGGGTGGATCAGGGCAAAGATGTCACTTGCCCTGAATTCCATCCGGAGGAGGAGCTCAACCACCTTACCCCGAGGCGGACACGCATCTTCGCCCCTCCACACTAAACGGACCACATTCCTACGGCCACTTTCCTGCCCGGATGTCGGGAGGGACCAGACCACCTCCCCATTTTGTTCTCGGAAGGCGCCTAAGCCATGTCTTTCTATCCAAAAAGACAGGTCAACCTCACCCCTCCCCTCTACATGGATTGACCTGTCTCCTCTACGTAGAGCCTCCAGGAGGCGCTGTTGCAAGTGACCCCCAGAGCCAGACGGAGATGGGGATCCCCCTGATCCCCCGGCAGTGACGCTGGCATAGCTTCTGGGAGAAGCAGTCACTACCGGGGGGGCAGTCGAACCAGGAACTGACCCAGAGGCCAAACCTGGACCCTTACTCTTAACAGAATCATCAGCCATAACACCTCTCTCTGCCATTCCACTACCACTCCTTACCTGTATTTCACTAGCACCCCTCTCTTGCACTCCTCTTGCACCCCTCTCTTGCACTCCTCTTGTACCCCTCTCTTGCACACTACTTGCACCCCTATCTTGCACTCCGCTTGCACCCCCCTCATCCACACTGCTACTACAACTCCTCCCATGCACACCACCATAACTCACATTCTGCACATTACCATTTTTATTCACATTTTTCCTTTCACTTTCATTCTTGCGTTCACTCTCCCTTGGTGTGTTACAGACTGGGCTGGCTGGGTCTTTTGCTTCATGTTTAAGGGTTGCCGGTTTCAGGATTTGTGCTGCATAGTTCTTTCTTCCTGTGTCTTGGGGTGCAGACACAGGCTCCGCCTCTGACATGGGTGGCCACGCCCCCTCGCAAAAAGACTGTCCCTCCGGACTAACTCCCGCTACAGCTGATGTGCAGGGAACCTCCCCCTTTATAGTGGAGTGCCCCCTGGCGCCAGAACCAGTACCAACCACGCCATCTAGGGGACCGCCCCCTGAACCAACAAGGTCCGGCATCCGGACACTCCCCCCCCTCACAGGAGAGTGCCCTGCAGTGCCAGGACCTGTACCGCCCACTTTAACCAGGGGACCGCCCCCCGAACGGGTGAATCTGCCGCCATTTTCCGGTGCCTGGACACCCTCCCCCCTCACAGGAGGGTGCCCTTTTTTTTCTATAGCACCCGCGGCGATTTTGGGTGCACTACTGTATCCCCCATGCTGGCCCCGCTCCACTACAGAAACGGGGTCTGGCAGATTGGGGGACCCAGCACCCTGAACCGACTTTTCAGCCGACCCAGACTGCTGGAAGGGAGAAAAGACAAACTTAACTCCTTGTGTCTTCTTCCTCTTCTTGCCCTTTCCTTTCTTCTTCTTTCCCTTCTCCTCTGGGCCCAAATCATCCCCAAAGGAAAAGTTTTCCAGACGGGTGGGGGACTCCTGCATAACAATTGCCCGCAGGAGACCCCCATCTGCCAAGCCGCTGCCATCACTGCAGTCACTGCCATCATCATCATCATCCTCCTCACTGGAGGGAGGTAAGGCCACCTGAGCCGGGTTTACATAGTCCTCACTGAGGGTAAGTGGGGGGTCTGGGGTAACAGTGGTGGTGGTACACACAGGTCCAGTATCCATATCCCCCTCACTCACATCCCCCTCCTCACCTCCCTCCATCTCCTCCTCCTCACTCTGGCAGTCATCTTGGTTACTCACTTGTCCTGAGACCTTCATGCTGGAGAAACGATCCTTGTTCACAAGTCTCTCGCTGAGTATACCACCTCCCTCCACAATGTCCGATCTCAGCCTCACAATCTCATCCACCTGTTTCTTCAGAGCTCTCACCTTGGTGGAAAATGCTGCCCTCTTGGTCTTTGCTGCATTGTTTGCTTGGTAACTTGCAAACTTCAGCTCCTCTCTGAGGCCTCTTAGTTGTTTGCCGAGCTGTTCATATTGAGCCATCTTGGCCTGGATTCTGGACCCAAAGCTGGCCAGGGATTCTCTGGGCCCCTTTACCCCCCATTGCTGGGGTTCTGAGGAAACAGATGCAGATGCCTTTCCACTCCGCTGCCTGGATGAGCTTCTGCTGGAAGCTTTGCAGCTCCCAGCTGAGGTCGGGGGAGGGGGCCCCACATGGCTGTGGACCCTGGTGGATCTCCTCACCCCATCCTGACTACTGGCTGTTGCATTTTCCTTTGCACACCCCGCCAGCCGAGAACGGGGAGTGCAAGATGAAGCCCCAGCTTCCCGGGGCTCCATAGCAGGAAAACCTACCCAGGTGTCTGCCACACACCTGGGGAGGGGTGGAAGAAAATCACTGCTTCTCTGGGAAACTCTGGAGCTCAGCAGAACACACCCTCTCTCCAGAGCTGTACTCACTATTCTGCTGGTGAGGTCACTGTGTACATACATTACTTATCCTGTACTGATCCTGAATTATATCCTGTATTATACTCCAGAGCTGTACTCACTATTCTGCTGGTGAGGTCACTGTGTACATACATTACATTACTTATCCTGTACTGATCCTGAGTTATATCCTGTATTATACTCCAGAGCTGTACTCACTGTTACGCCGAGCGCTCCGGGTCCCCGTTCCTCCCCGGAGCGCTCGCCTCATCTTCATTGTTGCAGCGCCCCGGTCAGATCCACTGACCGGGTGCGCTGCGGTCCCGCCTTCAGCCGGGATGCGATTCGCGATGCGGGTAGCGCCCGCTCGCGATGCGCACCCCGGTCCCCCTACCTGACTCGCTCCCCGTCTGTTCTGTCCCGGCGCGCGCGGCCCCGCTCCCTAGGGCGCGCGCGCGCCGGGTCTCTGCGATTTAAAGGGCCAGTGCACCAATGATGGTGCCTGGCCCAATCTTCCCAATTAGCTTAATTGGCTCCCACCTGTGCACTTCCCTATATCACCTCACTTCCCCTGCACTCCCTTGCCGGATCTTGTTGCCTTAGTGCCTAGTGAAAGCGTTCCCTAGTCTGTTCCTAGTCCGTGTTCCTGACCTCCTGCCGTTGCCCCTGACTACGATCCTTGCCGCCTGCCCCCGACCTTCTGCTACGTCCGACCTTGCTTCTGCCTACTCCATTGTACCGCGCCTATCTTCAGCATCTTCAGCAGCCAGAGAGGTAAGCCGTTGCTAGTGGATACGACCTGGTCACTACCGCCGCAGCAAGACCATCCCGCTTTGCGGCGGGCTCTGGTGAAAACCTGTAGTGGCTTAGAACCGGTCCACTAGCGCGGTCCTCGCCATCCCTCTCTGGCACAGGGGATCCACTACCTGCCAGCCGGCATCGTGACAGTAGATCCGGCCATGGATCCCGCTGAAGTTCCTCTGCCAGTTGTCGCTGACCTCACCACGGTGGCCGCCCAGCAAGCCCGACAGATCGCCCTTCTAACCCGTCAGCTGTCGGAAATGTCCACCATTTCGCACCAACTTCAGTCGCAACTTCTCCAGCAATCTTCTCCTCCGCCAGCTCCTGCACCTCCTCCGCAGCGAGTGGCCACTCCTAGCCTCCGCCTGTCCTTGCCGGACAAATTTAATGGGGACTCTAAGTATTGCCGTGGCTTTCTTTCGCAATGTTCCCAGCACTTGGAGATGATGTCGGACCAGTTTCCTACTGAAAGGTCTAAGGTGGCTTTCGTGTTCTGCCTTCTGTCTGGAAAAGCCCTGTCATGGGCCGCACCGCTCTGGGACCGCAATGACCCCGTCACTGCCTCTGTACACTCCTTCTTCTCGGAAATTCGAAGTGTCTTTGAGGAACCTGCCCGAGCTTCTTCAGCCGAGATTGCCCTGCTGAACCTGGCCCAGGGTGTTTCTTCCGTTGGCGAGTACGCCATTCAGTTCCGTGCTCTTGCTTACGAGTTGTCCTGGAATAGTGAGATTCTCTGCGCGACCTTTAAAAAAGGCCTATCCAGCAACATTAAAGATGTTCTGGCCGCACGAGAGACTCCTGCTGACCTACATGAACTCATTCATCTAGCCACTCGCATTGACATGCGTTCTTCCGGATGGCGTCTGGAGCTCCGCCTGGATATGGACTTTGTTCGCACGAAGCGTTTTTTCTCTCCGGCTCCTCTCTCCTCTGGTCCTCTGCAATCTGTTCCTGTGCTTCCCGCCGCGGAGGCTATGCAAGTTGACCGGTCTTGCTTGACACCACAAGAGAGGACACAACGCCGCATGGAGAATCTTTGCCTGTACTATGCCGGTACCGAACACTTCCTGAAGGATTGTCCTATCCGTCCTCCCCGCCTGGAAAGACGTACGCTGACTCCGCACAAAGGTGACACAGTTCTTGATGTCAACTCTGCTTCTCCACGCCTTACTGTGCCTGTGCGGATATCTGCCTCTACCTTCTCCTTCTCTACTATGCTCTTCTTGGATTCCGGATCTGCAGGAAAATTTTTTTTGGCCTCTCTCATCAACAGGTTCTACGTTCCTGTGACCAGTCTCGCCAGACCCCTCTACATCTATTGTTTTTACAATAAAAGATTGGACTGTCTCGTACGTTTCCACACAGAACCCCTCCTAATTTGCATCGGACCTCATCACGGAAAAATTGAGTTTTTTTTCCTCAGGTTCTTTGGCCCCAAGAAGAGGGGGAGACCCAAGGGGGGGGGTACTGTTACGCCGAGCGCTCCGGGTCCCCGTTCCTCCCCGGAGCGCTCGCCTCATCTTCATTGTTGCAGCGCCCCGGTCAGATCCACTGACCGGGTGCGCTGCGGTCCCGCCTTCAGCCGGGATGCGATTCGCGATGCGGGTAGCGCCCGCTCGCGATGCGCACCCCGGTCCCCCTACCTGACTCGCTCCCCGTCTGTTCTGTCCCGGCGCGCGCGGCCCCGCTCCCTAGGGCGCGCGCGCGCCGGGTCTCTGCGATTTAAAGGGCCAGTGCACCAATGATGGTGCCTGGCCCAATCTTCCCAATTAGCTTAATTGGCTCCCACCTGTGCACTTCCCTATATCACCTCACTTCCCCTGCACTCCCTTGCCGGATCTTGTTGCCTTAGTGCCTAGTGAAAGCGTTCCCTAGTCTGTTCCTAGTCCGTGTTCCTGACCTCCTGCCGTTGCCCCTGACTACGATCCTTGCCGCCTGCCCCCGACCTTCTGCTACGTCCGACCTTGCTTCTGCCTACTCCATTGTACCGCGCCTATCTTCAGCATCTTCAGCAGCCAGAGAGGTAAGCCGTTGCTAGTGGATACGACCTGGTCACTACCGCCGCAGCAAGACCATCCCGCTTTGCGGCGGGCTCTGGTGAAAACCTGTAGTGGCTTAGAACCGGTCCACTAGCGCGGTCCTCGCCATCCCTCTCTGGCACAGGGGATCCACTACCTGCCAGCCGGCATCGTGACACTCACTATTCTGCTGGTGAGGTCACTGTGTACATACATTACATTACTTATCCTGTACTGATCCTAATTTATATCCTGTATTATACTCCAGAGCTGTACTCACTATTCTGCTGGTGAGATCACTGTGTACATACATTACATTACTTATCCTGTACTGATCCTAATTTATATCCTGTATTATACTCCAGAGCCGCCATTCATATAACAGAACCTGAGGAGCCTCACAACAGTCGAATGTAAAAGTTTCCTTAGGAGACGAGGTGAGTGACCTGCTGCTTCCACCATAAGTAATGTAACGTGAGCCTTCATTTAACGCAATAGTTAGATTTTGCACAATGGGTGCCACACATTGTACAAGATGTCACTATTGCGATGATTGTAGGGTCACTTTACATTACTTATGTACTGAGTTATATCCTGTATTATACTCCAGAGCTGTACTCACTATTCTGCTGGTGAGGTCACTGTGTACATACATTACATTACTTATCCTGTACTGATCCTGAGTTATTATACTCCAGAGCCGCCATTCATATAACAGAACCTGAGGAGCCTCACAACAGTCGAATCTAAAAGTTTCCTTAGGAGACGAGGTGAGTGACCTGCTGCTTCCACCATAAGTAATGTAACGTGAGCCTTCATTTATCGCAATAGTTAGATTTTGCACAATGGGTGCCACACATTGTACAAGATGTCACTATTGCGGTGATTGTAGGGTCACTTTACATTACTTATGTACTGAGTTATATCCTGTATTATACTCTAGAGCTGTACTCACTATTCTGCTGGTGAGGTCACTGTCTACATACATTACATTACTGATCCTGTACTGATCCCGTGTGTGTTTGGTATGGAGGTGGGGGTGGGGGACCCCAAAAAAATTGCTTGCCCAGGGTCCAATCAAAATTAAAGATGGCCCTGTGTGTGCCGCTGGCGCTGCACTGCGCTGCCGCTCGTGGGCCCCTTACCGAGAATTGTGTGCCACTTCGCTGCTGCTCGGGGGCAAAAACAAATGTAAGAATTATCTACGGATGCTCTTCATGAGTCCATAGAAAATGCCTATGGCAGTACATATCAGTATGGGCGGAGTAATTTGTGATGGGTGGGGTATATTGGCGTGGGCGTGGCATACCTTGTGGGGGAGGAACTTAGGGGCCTCCTCAAAAAATCTTGCAGGGGGGGCCCCCAAATTTATTGTTACCCCACTGTGTACTATATGTACTTTATGTGATGTACTGTTCTGCTCTCTACTTGTACTACATGTACCGTGCTGTTCTCTACTTCAAGCATGCTCTCTGGGTCAAGTATGTAGCCAGCACCCCCCTCCACCCAGTCTAGTCTCGGGAGGAGCACTATCAGAGTATTTTGTGTTAGCGGACAGAATAAGGTGTTGCTTATGGAAGTTACAGGTAGGTAATGCCCTCAGGAGGTAGTGGCCCCTAGTAGATCATGCCCCCAGGTAGTTAATGTCCCCCAGGTAGGTAGTTATGCCCCCTGTGGGTAAATCCCCCAGATAGCTGCCCCTGTATGAAAACCCCTATGCAGGTAGTAGGTAGCCCTCCTATTAGTTTGGTAGTTTGTCCCCATATTAGCTAGGCAGGAACATAGTAGATAGTCCCTCACATTAGGTGTAGGCAGCAGAGTTCCCTCACATTAGGTGTAGGCAGCAGCGTTTCCCCACAGTAGGTGTAGGCAGCAGAATTCCCCCCACAGTAGGTCTAGGCAGCAGAATTCCCCCACAGAAGATGTAGGCAGCGGGGTCCCCCCACAGTAGGTGTAGCAGCAGGGCCCCCCCAGAAAGTGTAGGCAGCAGGGTCCCTCTCTCAGTAGGTGTAGGCAGCTGGGTCCCCCCCACAGTAGGTTTAGGCAGCGGGGTCCCTCTCACAGTAGGGGCCCTCGGACAACGTCCAATCGGACTAGCCGGTCAATCCGCCCCTGGTGCTGTTCTCTACTTGTACTACATATACTGTGCTGCTCTCTACTTGTACTACATGTAGTGCTCTCTACTTGTACTACATGTACTGTACTGCTCTCTACTTGTACTACTTATACTGTATTGCTCTCTACTAGATCTACATGAACTGTGCTGCTCTCTACTTGTACTACTTATACTGTACCACTCTCTACTTGTACTACATGTACTGTGCTGCTCTCTATTTGTACTACATGTAATGCTCTCTACTTGTACTACATGTATTGCTCTCTACTTGTGCTTCATGTACTGTGCTGCTCTCTACTTGTACTACATGTACTGTGCTGCTCTCTACTTGTACTACATATACTGTACTGCTCTCTACTTGTACTACATGTACCATGCAGCTCTCTACTTGTACTACATGTTCTGTGCTGCTCTCTACTTGTACTACACATACTGCACTGCTCTCTACTTGTACTACATATACTGTACTGCCCTCTACTTGTACTACATGTACTGTGCTGCTCTCTACTTGTACTAAGTGTACTGTGCTGCTCTCTACTTGTACTACATATACTGTACTGCCCTCTACTTGTACTACATGCACCATGCTGCTCTCTACTTGTACTACATGTTCTGTGCTGCTCTCTACTTGTACTACATGTTCTGTGCTGCTCTCTACTTGTACTACATGTACTGTGCTGCTCTCTACATGTGCTTTGTGTACTGTACTGCTCTCTACCTGCAAAAAATGTACCATACTTACCTCTACCAGTAGTTCATGTACGGTATGGTCGAATGGCCAACAATGTACACTATGGTTCCTTTGCAGTGGCTGTTTCAGTGTGAAAGCCATTGGGGAGATTAATCAAATCCTGTGTAGAGGAAATATTCACCAGTTGCCCACTCAGCTGCCAATCAGATCAGTATTTTTTTTTTTTTTTTGTAAAGAGGTCTTTTAAAAATGAAAGAATCAATTTTATTGGTTGCTATGGGCAACTGCATGTACTACATGTACTTTGCTGCTCTCTACTTGTGCTTCATGTAGTGTTCTCTACTTGTACTACATATACTGTGCTGCTCCCTACTTGTACTACTTATACTGTATTGCTCTCTACTAGATCTACATGAACTGTGCTGCTCTCTACTTGTACTACATATACTGTACCGCTCTCTACTTGTACTACATGTACTGTGCTGCTGTCTACTTGTACTACATGTAGTGCTCTCTACTTGTACAACATATATTGTGCTGCTCTCTACTTGTACTACATGTATTGCTCTCTACTTGTGCTTCATGTACTGTACTGCTCTATACTTGTACTACATGTACTTTGCTGCTCTCTACTTGTGCTTCATGTACTGTACTGCTCTCTACTTGTACTACATATATAAAATTTTATGAAAATACTTTATTAGTACACAATATTAGATAAAAACACAAGAAAGGGGATTCCACATAAATGGGGGAAGGAAAACAAACAGGTGCCACATGGTGCCCTGGCTACATACCACATAGACCAAGTAACAAAGGCAAAGTGCTAATTAGTATAAACTACAAGCTAATAGGAGAGAGTGCACACAATATGTATGCTACATGCAGTTATCTCCCACTATAAATGTTACAATGAACTAGATACATACACAGTAAAGCTTTGAGAATTACAGCCTGTAGGAGGCAGGGACCAGCGTGACCACCCCAACGCGGCGTTTCGGTATTAACCTTTATGGATAAAAGGGAATATAAATTATAGGGAATTAAAACCCACAAAGAAATGTACACAACACTCTTAGTAAATAAGGGCCACTGTGTGTGTGTGTGTGTGTGTGTGTTGCCATTAAATCCCAAAAAGCCAACAAGGTCAAAGAGAAAGCCAGTTATCAGCCTTAGGAGGTGGCTGTGTAAGTATTCTAGTAGGGTTCAAGAGGAAGCCCAAGGTATCTAAACCTACAGAGTGGGTTGCAAGATTTGCCATTGGAGGATGGGGAGCAAACTCAGGCCGATCCAAAAGGCGGCAGTGATTGATGGTTGCCCCTGCAATAAGGTCAATGGTTCACTTTTTGTTATTGACTAGACCAGTGTTTCCCAATCAGTGTGCCATCAGTTTTGTCATAAAACATATAGAAATGATTATATATAAATAAAATGGTACCAGAATGTGCATGTAGGGTTGTAAAAAGGAAGATACTGCGGGGGTCACTTATCAAGGCCCTATATCTTTGCAAGTTGCAGCACACCGCGTATCCAGCTTTGCGCCACAGCCACTCCATCCGGGACCAGGCACAGGCAAAAGAAGTTTTAATAAATAATTTTTTTTAGTTTTCTTACATTTAATTCCTGGTTTAAAACCATCTCATTCTTTCTATAGAGCATGTAGGCAAACACATGTATATCTACCTGTGGCTTGAGTTCGGCACATCGCGGATCGGGTTGACGGGTTGCTGGGTGGGGCTGGAGAGAATCCAGCAGTCATGGTACATATTGGCACCAATGGCAAAGTAAGAGGTAGGTGGAGTGTCCTTAAAAATGATTTCAGGGACTTAGGCTGCAAGCTTAAGGCAAGGACCTCCAAGGTAATATTTTCTGAAATATTACCTGCACCACGAGCCACACCAGAGAGCAGCGGGAGATCCGGGAGGTAAACAAGTGGCTCAGAAGCTGGTGTAGGAAGGAGGGGTTTGGGTTCATGGAGAACTGGGCAGACTTCGCTGTCGCAAACCAGCTCTACTGTAGGGACTGGCTGCACCTTAATGGGGAGGGTGCAGCTGTGCTTGGGGAGAAGATGGCTAGAAAGGTCGAGGAGTGTTTAAACTAGGGACTGGGGGGGAGAGAACCTACAACATAGAGAAGGAAGATAGTGTAGATAGAGAGGGGGACCTTATTAATGTACCTGGGGTGGAGTGGAGGGAGGGGTTAGAATAGTTAATAGGGATAGGGATAGGCTTCATAGGGGAAAGAAAAAACACAGTTGAATTGCATGTTGACTGATGCCAGAAGTCTGACCAATAAAACTGACAAACTGGAGTTCATAATGTCTGAGGAGAATTATGACATACTGGGTATAACAGAGACTTGGTTGGACCATGGCCGCACTGCGGGAGGATATACGGGAGGGAAACGATAATGTGGAGGAATTATGGGTAGAAATATATGGAGATAAAAATAAAAAAATTCTGATAGGGGTTTACTATAAGCCACCAAACTTAATGGAAGAGGCAGAAGATCAATTACTGAGGCAAATAAACAGCAAATCAGAATGAGGTGATAATAATGGGGGACTTTAACTATCCTGATATAAATTGGGAGACTGAGACCTGTGAATCATAAATGAAACAGGTTTCTGACTATAACTAAAGACAATTATCTGTCCCAAATGGTGCAGGGCCCGACCAGAGGGGGCACCCTACTAGACTTTATATTAACCAACAGACCTGACAAATTAACTAATGTGCAAGTAGAAGGACACCTGGGGAATAGTGATCATAACTTGTTCTTCAATAAGGGAATCTTGCGAGGGGCCACAAAAACAATGAACTTCAGGAAGGCAAAGTTTGATCAACTCAGAGAAGCCATTAACAATATAAAATGGTATAATGTCCTCAAAAACAAGAATACTGACACTAAATGGGAGACTTTAAGAATATTTTTAATTCTCACTGTAAGAGGTATATACTTTATGGGAATAAAAGGGTCAGAAATAAAATAATACCAATGTGGATGAATAAAAACATTAAGGGGGCAATAAATGACAAAAATAAAGCATTTAAACTACTAAAGTGAAGAAGCATTAAAAAGCCACAGAGAAGAATGTAAATGATGTAAAAAACAGATAAAAGCAGCAAAAATAAAGACAGAAAGACTCATTGCCAAAGAGAGTAAAACTAACCCCAAAATTTTATTTAACTATATAAATGGCAAAAAGGTCAAAAATGAAAGTGTAGGCCCTTTAAAAAATAATGAGGAAGAAATTATAGACGGGGATCAGAAAAAAATAAATATATTAAACAAATTCTTCTCCAATGTATTCACCTAGGAAAATGAAATGCCAGGTGAAATACAGGTTATCTGTCTAACCCAGGAAGAAGTACAGGTCACCTGTCTAACTCAGGAAGAAGTACAGTGCGGCCTACAAAAAATTTAAATAGACAAATCATCAGGCCCAGATGGCATTCACACCCCATCACTCTATATTGACAGGGAAGGTTCCGCAGGACTGGCGCATGGCAAATGTGTTGCCAATATTTAAAAAGGGGTCAATAGGTATCCCCGGGAATTATAGACCTGTTAGTTTAACCTACATTGTATGTAAATTTTTGAGGGTTTTCTAAGAGATGCTATTTTCGAGTATCTTGATAAAAATAAATGTATGATACCATATCAGCATGGGTTTATGAGGGATCGGTCCTGTCAAACCAACCTGATCAGCTTTTATGAGGAGGTGAGCTCTAGACTGGACCAGGGGCAATCGCTGGATGTTGTATATCTGGATTTTTCTAAAGCATTTGATACGGTGCCACATAAAAAGTTGGTACATAAAATGAGAAGGATTGGGCTGGGGGAGAATGTGTTTAAGTAACTGGCTCAGTGATAGGAAACAGAGGGTGGTTATTAATGGTACTTATTCTGATTAGGTGACTGTTACTAGTGGGGTACCACAGGGGTCAGTCTTGGGTCCTATTCTATTTAATATATTCATTAATGACCTTGTAGATGGGTTGAATAGTAAAGTAGCAATCTTTGCAGATTATACTTAACTCTGTAAAGTGGTAAACACAATAGAGGACAGTGCACTGTTACAAATGGATCTGGATAGGTTGGAGGTTTGGGCTGAGAAGTGGCAGATGAGGTTCAACACTGATAAATGTAAGGTTATGCACATGGGGAAGAAAAATCCGGGCTGGGATTATGTATTAAATGGGAGAACACTTGGGACGACTGATGTGGAAAAGGACTTGGGAGTCTTAGTTAACAGTAATTTTAGCTGTAGTGACCAGTGTCGGGCAGCTGCTGCCAAGGCAAATAAAATCATGGGTGGCATCAATAGGGGCATAGATGCTCACGACAAGGAAATAATTCTACCGCTGTACAAATCACTAGTCAGACCACACATAGAATACTGTGTACAGTACTGGGCACCAGTGTACGAGAAAGATATAGTGGAGCTGGAGAGGGTTCAAAGACGGGCAACCAGGGAAATACGGGAATGGAAGGACTACAGTACCCAGAAAGATTATCAGAATTAGGGTTATTAAAGGGGCATTCCAGGCCAAAACTTTTTTTTATATATCAACTGGCTCCGGAAAGTTAAACAGATTCGTAAATTACTTCTATTAAAAAATCTTAATCCTTCCAAAAGTTATTAGCTTCTGAAGTTGAGTTGTTGTTTTCTGTCTAACTGTTCTCTGATGACTCACGTCCCGGGAGCTGTGCAGTTCCTATGGGGATATTCTCCCATCATGCACAGCTCCCGGGACGTGACATCATCGTTGAGCAGTTAGACAGAAAACTTCAGAAGCTAATAACTATTGGAAGGATTAAGATTTTTTAATAGAAGTAATTTACAAATCTGTTTAACTTTCTGGAGCCAGTTGATATATATAAAAAAAGGTTTCGCCTGGAATACCCCTTTAAGTTTAGAAAAAAGAAGGCTTAGGGGCGACCTAATAACTATGTATAAATATATCAGTTGACAGTACAGAGATCTCTCCCATGATCTATTTATACCCAGGACTGTATCTATAACAAGGGGGCATCCTCTACATCTAGAGGAAAGAAGGTTTGTACACCAGCACAGATGGGGGTTCTTTACTGTAAGAGCAGTGAGACTATGGAACTCTCTGCCTGAGGAGGTGGTCATGGTGAACTCTGTAAAAGAGTTAAAAAATGGGCTGGATGCATTTTTGGAGAGTAATAACATCGCTGGTTATGTATACTAGATTTATGGGAACAGAATGTTGATCCAGGGATTTATTCTGCCATATTTGGAGTCGGGATGGAATGTTTACCTCTAGTATGAGGTGTTTTTTTTTTGCTTTCCTCTGGATCAACTCAGTGGGGACTCATTAGGGATATAGGTTGAACTTGGTGGACTCTGGTCTTTTTTCAACCTTATGAACTATGTTACTATGTTACACCCAGTATACCATAAGGCCTGGAATTACAGTATCTCTGTGCTCTGTCGCTGTCACAAAGCATTTACTGACCTTTCTGTGTATGATTCCTGGAAACGGCTGATATTAGGGAGGGGAGATAGGAAACTGGGGTTTGTAATGAGGGCCTAAGGGAAGATCTAATAAACATTCCAAGCTCTCTGATCCCATTAAAACCATATAAAGTCTCACATAAGGGTCAGAAGGAACGTGTCTACATGACAGATTCTCAACAAACTAATCATCTGCCAATATTTTGCTAAGCATGCAAAAGCACGAAGAGCTCCGAATGTGAACAAATGAAACATTTCCATGTAGCCTAAATAACCCAAACCCATTGTCCATGCCAACTACATGTTCATAAAGATATCATAAATAGGACACCAAGTATTAAAAAAAAGATCACATGGATTGGGTCCGATGCAGAACATTCGAGGTCAACTCGTGGGCAAGGTGGGGAGCAGGGGAACTGGTGTCAAGGATTGTGGAATGATAGGATTTCCAGGGTACCCAAACTTTTTGGAAAGTGGAATACAATTTTTTATAGGTGAAGTCTGGTTCTGCAACCTACCCACCAACCACTAGTTTAGAAGTTGCAATGTAATCAATTGAAAGGATTACATTACAACCTCTAAACTAACTCCATTAAGACATCGCATAAACAGTGGTACAAATCTGAGCAGGAAAAAAAGAGTGCAGAGCTTCCCATAGAGTAGTACTGTAATGATTAGAAGAAGAAATTGACAATTTCCAAAATAAAACTGCTCACCTTCAGTTGTTGAGTTTCCAAAGACACAACAACATATAAGAGCATGATGGATAATCCGTGGAATCTCCGGACTGATGAGCTCAAAGCAACATCTGGATATATGGAGAGGAAAATGCCGGGATCACAGGCGCAATTGCGCATGTGAACCCAGAATTTTCCTCTCCATATATTCAGATATCACTTAAGTATTGGTTAACTTAAATAAGTTAACCTGATTGGTGGGAAGAGTCTGGTCTTTATATACCCACCTGACCCACAGGTGCTGTTGGCAGCATGCAAGACGTCATTGCACCGGATGCTGATTGGTGGGAGGAGTCTGGTCTTTATATACCCACCTGACCCACAGGTGCTGTTGGCAGCATGCAAGACGTCATTGCACCGGATGCTGTGGTCTTGGCGTGAGGTTTGATTGCATACATCGCAGAGAGGCACTGATCGCTGACCTAACTATGATGCAGGGAATACGGTAAAGTGTCACGGTACCTTTTATGCTGCAGGCTGTGAAGCAGCTACATCTCGCTCCTACAATATGCTGTCTGATCAGTATGGATCCTTGTTCAGTAAACACATGTAGCTGTGCACTCTCCAGGGCTCCAGCCCTGGCCCGCTGGCTGTGAGATAATTTGCATATTTCAGCCTGAGGTTAACTCTTTCCTGCCTCAATCTCTTAGTCTGCAGAGATCACTCGCAGTAGGTCTCTGTAAAGTCAGGAGGTCACAGCTGTGGCTTATACATATAATTGACTGCAGCAGGAGGATGTGTTTGGGCTGACAGAGCTTGGGCTGACAACAGCACAAGCTGCTGAATCTCCAGGTTTAGCCCTCTCAGTGTTGGGCTCCATATTCCTGCGAAGTGTTATGTGTTTTGACTGTGTTCTTACATTTACGAGATTACCTTTTCCTTTATATGTGACATGGTGTAATCCAGTGTTATGCTCACAATCGCTCTCAGAACTGTCCCCTCACTGGAGACTCTTCTTCGGTGTCCCCGCATCTGTACGCTCTTTCATGCTGCAGCCCAGGATAGAGCTCTATCTCAGACAGCATGTCATCCATTATAGGCCATGTATAAGTTGTCATTATACACTGTACTATTATACATCACCAGTGCATTTATTTACTGTGTTTATGTCACTGTTATATGTACACCAAGTATACATCCCTTAGTATATACCATGTAAGTTGCTGTCCGTATACTGTTATACGTCTTCGTGGTTATGTCACATATCGTAGATAAACCATATGTCTCTAATATACTGTATTATGTCACCATTCACATAACTTGAATACTTAATTATTGCATACACGTAGTCACGTACAGGTTATGTCACCATAGACTATACTGTACGCCCACCTGCTACGTCTGTGGATGTTTCATAGCTTTATTGTCACATTTGTCTTGTTTTTAGCTTTGTCACGTTAGGCTTTCATTAATGTATGGAGGTCTGGTATTTCAAGCTGTCACAGCATTCCTCTCATGGTTCTCAGGTTGAGTATGTTAGGCTGTTATCATGGCATTGCTTTTACATTTGTTCATGTTGGAGATCAGGTGTGATAGGATTTCCTTGCTGACGTTACCACATGGTATTCCACATTTTCATTTCACAATGTGCCACACTTATGTTTCCTCACAGCGTTCTGTGTTACGTTACCATACACACCTATGTTTTCCTGCATTTATCATGCATATGGTTCATACAAGATAACACATATTAATTTCATCCAGGTACTGACATCGCTTCCTGTGTCATGAATACATTCTACACAACTACATCATGATTGCATTTCCACTCAGTTGCAATAGCAGATAACAAACATAACAACATACTACCATATGTTCCCTCACAGTATACCATGCCTTCCTTCTACATAGTGCTCCATGCTTATGTTTCCACAATGTATACCACGCTAACCTTTCACATAGTGTTCCATGCTTATGCTCCACACAGTATACCATGCTTACCTTCCACATAGTGTTCCATGCTTATGTCCACAGTATACCACACTTACCTTCCTCATAGTGTTCCATGCTTATGCTCCACACAGTATACCACGCTTACCTTCCACATAGTGCTCTATGCTTATGTTCCACACAGTATACCACACTTACCTTCCGCATAGGGTTCCATGCTTATGTCCCACAGTATACCACGCTTACCTTCCACATAGTGCTCCATGCTTATGTCCCACACAGTATACCAAGCTTTCATTCCTCATAGTGATCCATGCTTAGGTTCCACACAGTATACCAAGCTTGTGTTCAACACAGTGTATTACTCAGGTTCCTACTCAGTGTACGCGCATATGCTTCCCTAGTGGTGTAACATACAGTACATCTTCCTTCAATGTGAAGTTTTTTATGACATTTATGCTACATTAGTTCCGATGGCATGCATTACCTGAGCTGATACCGTGCTTATTATATCCGGTATACAGTACCAGGCGTTGATACCATAGCTGATGTACTGTGCTCGTTTTGGTATAGTTGATATACTGGGCTATGTGTTAATATAGCCGATACTGCGTTTACGTTTTCATAGCTGTCATATGGTGCATTATTGTCCATATAGTGGTCATACTGTGCTTATGTTATTAATGCTGATAATTTGTGTTACATAACTAGTAACTATATGCTATGCGTTAGTATTAATTAACTGATGTACGGTACACTAATGTTACTTTGGGCTTATGTTACTGTAGTGGATATACTGGGCATTTAACATTATTTTAGCTGACATATGGGCTTATGTTACTATTGCTGGTAATTTGTGTTTGTTACTGTTGCTTACATATACTGTGTATTAGTGGTCAATTTAGCTGTTATGCTGAACATTAATGTTATTCAGGGCTTACATTACTATAAGCTCATATACTGTGCCTTGATGTTACCGGATATGTTATGCGGTGCTTACATTACTTCAAGTGATATACAATGCTTCAACGTTAATTGTTCCCCACAGTGTGACATACATATGGTTCCTTACAGTGTCAAATACATACGACTCCCTACAGTGTGACATACAATGCATACAATTAGCTGCAGTGTGACATACATACTGTTCCCTACAGGGTACTATGCATACAGTTCCTTACAGTGTGACATACATACGATACATACAGTCCCATACAGTTTGACATATGTACAATTACCTACAGTGTGACATACATACAATATGTACGGTTACCTACAGTGTGACATACATACTTTTCCCTACAGGGTAATACGCATACAGTTCCTTACAGAGTACATTTCATAGTTTATTGTCCCCTTCTTTTGTCTCAGCTCTGTCACGTTATGCTTACATTATGTACGCTAGTCAAGTATTTTAGGCTGTGGTCATAGTATTACACTCCCGTTTTCATGTGCTTAGGTTGGGTATATTAGGCTGTTATAGCTTCACGTAGTTCTTGTAGGCAGGTCAGGTATGGTAAATGTCATTATAGTTGGCAGCATTCCTAGGATACCCAAGCAGGTATGATTCTATGACCAGGTTGTTGTACCTCTTAGCTCTATACGTTTGTTGTGGTTGGAGGCTGATTGCTGTTGTCAATCCATAAAGCCTCATCTTTATAATTCCTTTCTGGTCATTACACACGCCTTGGTACAGCCAGTTTGACTATCTAGCACTTCTCCAACATTTCCTATCTCAGTCACTTGGGTTACCTTTATCCATGCGCACCCTGGTAGTACCATTCTGGTAGGCGCTATGAGTTCAGTAGTGCCAAGTGGTAAATCCAAAATTCCATCTTGGCTTCGGCTCCCTAACAGCTGAGCCAGCTTCTGGGTAGGGGCTTCTCTTTGTCAGTAATCACTTAGATGTTAAGTAAGTTTAGGGCCCTGTTATCGCTCTGTTCCATTGACACGTTCCAACCTCTGGCTGTTAACTGGAGCATTTTGTCTGTTATCTTGGGTTCATATGATGTAGGTTATACTTAACCATGAATTTATGCATTACCTAACTGGTGTATTTTGCCCCCTTCTTTAGGATACCCTTCATGGCCGGCCAGGCACACCCCAGGCCTTATTATTCATGCAAGTGGTACACTCTACTCACGGTACATGTAACCCGACGACAAGTATTGGTTAACTTGATTAAGTTAACCTGATTTGTGGGAGGAGTCTGGTCTTTATTATACCCACCTGATCCACACAGGTGCTGTCGGCAGCATCCAAGACGTCCCCACCCTCCCTTCCTTTTTTTTTCTCCAGTCACTCTTGAGTTGTTGTTTTCTGTCTAACTGCTCTCTGATGACTTACGTCCCGGGAGCTGTGCAGTTCCTATTGGGATATTCTCCCATCATACACAGCTCCCGGGACGTGAAATCATCATTGAGCAGTTAGACAGAAAACTTCAGAAGCTTCAGAAGCTAATAACTATTGGAAGGATTAAGATTTTTTAATAGAAGTAATTTACAAATCTGTTTAACTTTGCAAGTTGATATATATAAAAAAAGGTTTTGCCTGGAATACCCCTTTAAGGGAGGAGCTTTTTTGTTATAAAGGGATCCCCAGACTGTCCTATTCTGGTACCTGTTGCGATACTTTATCTGAGCCATAACCTTTGTCTATGTATATAAAACTGTAATACCTAATCCAATAACATACTATATACCAGTAAAATCTAGGTTTTTTTTTTTTTGTCAAAAACAATGGCGACGGTTGTCCAGAGGCTACGTCTGGTATTGCAGCTTATCCCTATTCAACTGGATGAGTTAGGGTATGTTCACACGGTAGAAAAATATGCAGACATTCTCCACATTTGAAAGTTCCGTCCGCCACTGGGACTGCTCAGAAACGGTCCATCTCATGGACGGCAATACATTTCTGAGTGAAAACCACAGAAAAAAATTGACGTGTGTATTCTTTCTACGGACGCCAGAATGGGGATTTGCCTCATAATTTCCACCATCTGCCCAGTGTAGCAGAATCTCACTGAAATCAATGGAACACTGCTGCTGCGGAATTTCCGAGCGGAATATTCCGGCAGAATTCCGCACGGACATGAGCATACTCTTCTAATGCCAGGCATAGCCCGAGGACAAGATTAGGATCTTTTCTTTATTATAACTCCATAAGGCAAATAGAAATTATAATCTTACTTTTTAAGGGGTACTCCGCTGCTCAGCATCTGGAACAAACTGTTCCGAACGCTGGAGCCGGCACCGGGAGCTCGTGACGTCATAGCGCCGCCCCCTCATGACGTCACGCAACGCCCCCTCAATGCAAGTCTATGGGAGGGGGCGTGACGGCTGTCACGCCCCCTCCCATAGACTTGCACTGAGGGGGCAGGGCTATGATGTCATGAGGGCGTGGCTATGATGTCATAAGCTCACGGCTCCAGTTTGTTCCAAACGCTGGGCAGCGGAGTACCCCTTTAAAGACCACTTTTCCGTAAGTCACTTCTTGTGTTTAGCCCCCCCTCAAAAAAAAAGCTAATATGTTGTATTCTTGGGTGCTTTTTTTTCCTGCATATTTTTTTACTGACCTCATCCTTCACTTCTGCCGCTTTGTATTATGAGGGGAAAAAAAAAAGTTAAAAACATTTAAATTCTCATTAGCATTACCTCTACTAAATGTCACACACGGATATTTTGTTAGACGTTAGTAAAACTGGCATGCGGAGGCCACGGGATAATTATGCCCTAACTTATCAAGGGATTTACATAATTTCAGACAGCAATTAAAGAATCCGACTGAATATATTTTTTTTCTGCCTCTTTCTCATGCAGTTTCTCATACAAAGAAAGTGTTCGTTTACATTAAGGACTCAGCTCCAAGCTGCTTATTTGCATAAAATGAAAGGTTTCTGTATTGTGAACCAGCAGGGTACCATTTAAAATTCCGTTTTAAAAACCTCACCTTAAAATAAGAAAATGTTAATATCATTTTGCAGCCTGCGTGAGCGGTCGACAGATGCCTGCTCGCTTCTAACTTTTATACAATGTTTTTTTTTTTTTTTTTCTTCTGTTCTGGTTAAGATTTCAGCATTCTTGATAATGTCTTTACTGCAACAAGAGCTTATTTTATCACTCGCTTTCTCCTTTCATCTCCATTTCCTTTTTCTCTTTGTTCATTTCCATGTTATAGAACTCATGTACAGAGATCGGCGCTCATAGCCTGGAGGTTACGGCGCGGTATGTTGTATATAGGGAACATGGTTTGCAAACTCTGCTTTGTTACGCAAATGTTCACGTAAAACATATGAGGGAGTTAATTTTTTATTTGCGTCCTTTTCCCCCCATTTTTGCGAGCTTGTACCTTATGCTTGTTTCAATTGGGAAAATTCCTCATAATGTTGTGCAATGTATGATTCATTTTCACAATGTACTTTTTTGTTGTGTGGATTTTGGGCCACTAATAGGGGAGTTGCGCAAAAAAAAAATTCTCCAACATTACTATTTCACATTTAATCCTACAGTTGTGTATTGATTTTTTTCTTAATGGAGCTATATAGGTTTTTATAGACAAAGAACAAGTTCTTTTTAATCTTTCTCAAATTTATCAATGCTTTAATATCACTATGGAAACATACCTTAAAGGGGTATTCTGGCCTTAGACATCTTGTCCCTTATCCAAAGGATAGGGGATAAGATGTCTGATCGCGGTGGGGTTCCCCGCAATCTCCCTGCAATCTCCCTGCATTCTGTGCCGGGTGCTGCTCTCGAGACATGCAGTAGACATGAATGGAGGTGGCGTGGCGTGCCGTCATGAGGGGGCGTTTTGTGACGTCATATCTTTGTCTTCGGAGAAGCAGAATGCCGGGTAAGATGTCTAAGGCCGGAATACCACCAATACCGGTGGATAGTGCGGGAGAAAATATGTGACAGTTTTCCTTTAAAGGGGTACTCCAGTGAAAACCTTTTTTCTTTTAAATCAACTGGTGGCAGAAAGTTAAACATATTTGTAAATTACTTCTATTAAAAAAATCTTAATCCTTCCAGTACTTATTAGCTGCTGAATGCTACAGAGGAAATGCCTTTCTTTTTGGAACACTGATGACATCACGAGCACAGTGCTCTCTGCTGACATCTCTGTCCATTTTAGCAACCATGCATAGCAGATGTATGCTAAGGGCAGCATGGTGGCTCAGTGGTTAGCACTGCTGCCTTGCAGTGCTGGGGACTTGGGTTCAAACCCACTAAGGACAACAATAAATAAAGTGTTATTATTATTATAATAATGTCAGCAGAGAGAACTGTGCTCGTGATGTCATCAGAGAGCATTCCAAAAAGAAAAGAATTTCCTCTGTAGTATTCAGCAGCTAATAAGTACAGGAAGGATTAAGATTTTTTAATAGAAGTAATTTACAAACATGTTTAACTTTATGCCATCAGTTGATTTAAAAAAAAAAAAGGTTTTCACCGTAGTACCCCTTTAATGAAACAGGAAGCAAGATGGAGGACAACCCATACATGCCACATCTAAAACAACTAAAATAGGTATACACCAGGCATACCCAGGACCTTCTACATTTTGCTTCATTAAAGAGGTAGTCCTCTGGAAAATATTTCATTTTAAATCCACTGAGTGTCACTCCTGAATGCGATTGTCCATAATATAGCAGAGGTGCGGAGCAGCTCTATACAGCACTTGCATCTCTGCACTATACTCCGGCCGCCCACTGATATGAATAGAACATCACTCATTCATATTTTCCACCCAGAGTGGGGATTGGCCGGATGGTGGCAGCCAATCCCCGCTCTCAGCAGGAAATATGAATGGTGAGTAGCCGGTACAGAGTACAGAGGAGAGACGTGAGTGCAGGAGAAAACCAATCCGCATCTCAGGGATGAAGGATGATCGCAGCAGGTGTCAGGAGTGACACTCGCTGCGATCTGTCCTTAACTGCAGGTACTACTGCTCCCAACATGGAGCACACTCTGCTCCATGCTGGGAGCTGTAGTACCTGCATTAATAGACAGATCGCAGTGTGTGTCACTCCTGACACCCGCTGTAATCCTCCTGTATAATGTATAGATGCGGCCAACCGCTCTTCTATGGTCCCCTGCACTGATATGTATATATATATATATATATATATATATATATACACCTATTCATATTTCCCACCGAGAGTTGTGATTAGCTGGAACCATCTGGGAAATATGAATAGGTGTATATATACAGCAGTGCAGGGGACCATAGAAGAGCGTCCGGCCGCACCTATACGTTATAAAGGAGGATCGCAACGGGTGTCAGAAGTGACACGGGCGATCTGTCAATTAGTAAAGGTACTACTACTCCCATCATAGAACAGTGTTCCATGCTGGGAGTAGTAGTGCTACCTAAAAAATGTTTTTAAAAAAGTGAACTGCATTTTTATTGTTGTCGGCTACATATTTAGCGCCCTGCCCGCCCACATAAATTGTGTTATGTTTAAAAATGTATTAAAATTTCATTATAATAAAGATAAATTTAGTTAAATACAATTTTTTTAAATCAATACTGTAACTTTTTTAACCTGTAGGGGACCGCGGACGTACAGGTACACCCTCGCGGCCCAGTACTTAAGGGCGGAGGACATACCTGTACGCCCTCCGTATTTCCGATCACCGTCGCTCGCCGGGAGGTGATCAGAACGGGATGCCTGCTAAAATCATCCAGCAGGCATCCCGTGACATCGCCCAGGGGGGGTCCTGAGACCCCCTCCATAATGGCGAGCGCTGTGATTGTGGACGGTCAATTCAGATTGTTCAATGACAGCTTTTCCAGGCTGATCGGGTCTCTGGTGACCCGATCGCCCGGAAAATCAGGATGAGCGGATCATCCTAAAGGATAGGAGTGAGGTGGCAGGGGTGCCTCTTCCTCCTATCCCCTGCCATTGGTCGGTCAGGACTAACCGACTAATGACAGGAAGGGGCGGGGGGGGGGGGCAAAAGTGAAGATCCCCGCTCTGCCCACCAATAGAAGTCCGGGCAGAGCAAGGGTAACGGAGGATGCGGCGTATCTCGCCGCCGTTGGCAGCAGCAGGATGTCGGGACGACGATCACGTGACCGAAGGCGGGGACAATTGCTGTGGGCGGGCCACAGAATGAAGATCGCTGGTAAGTGATCTTCAACTGTGGCCCTCAAGACGTTGCAAAACTACAACTCCCAGCCAAAGGCTGTCTGGGCATGCTGGGAGTTGTAGTTTTGCAACATCTGGAGGGCCACAGATTGGAGACCACTGTGCAATGGTCTCCAAACTGTGGTCCTCCTGATGTTGCAAAACTACAACTCTCAGCATGCCCAGACAGTCCAGGCATGCTGGGAGTTGTAGTTCTGTAACATCTGGCCCTTCAGATGTTGCAGAACTACAACTCCCAGCATGCCTGGGCAGTCTTGGCATACTGGGAGTAGTAGTTTTGCAACATCTGGAGAGGCACAGTTTGGAGACCACTATACAGTGGTCTCCAAACTGTAGACCTCCAGATGTTGCAAAACTACAATTCCCAGCATGCCCAAACTGTCAGGCATGCTGGGCAATGCAGTTCTGCAACATCTGGCCCTTCAGAAGTTGCCGAACTACAATTCCCAGTATGCCTGGACAGTCTGGGCATGCTTGGAATTGTAGTTTTGCAACATCTGGAGGTCCACAAATTGGATACCACTGTACAGTGGTATCCAAACTGTTCTCCTCCAGTTGTTGCATAACTACAACTCCCAGCATGCCCTTCTGCTGTCAGTGCATGCTGAGAGTTGTAGTTTTGCAACAGATGAAGGAACACTGGTTGGGAAACACTGAGTTAGGGTCTGTTTCCTAACTCAAAGTTTCCCAACCAGTGTGCCTCCAGCTGTTGTAAAACTACAACTCCCAGCATGCACTGGCAGACCGTGCATGCTAGGAGTTGTAATTTTGAAACAGCTGGAGGCACACTGGTGGGAAGGCACTGAGTAAGTCTGTTACCTAATTCAGTGTTTCCCCACCACTGTGCCTCCAGCTGTGGCAAAACTACAACTTCCAGCATGCACGGTCTGTCGGTCCATACTGGGAATTGTAGTTTTGCAACATCTGGAGGCACATTGGTTGGGAAACTTTGAGTTAGGAAACAGACTCTAACTCAGTGTTTCCCAACCAGTGTTCCTACAGCTGTTACAAAACTACAACTCCCAGCATGCACTGACAGCCGATAGGCATGCTGGGAGTTGTAGTTATGCAACAACTGGAGGAGAACAGTTTGGAGACCACTGTACAGTGGTATCCAAATTGTGGACCTCCAGGTGTTGCAAAACTACAATTCCAAGCATGCCCAGACTGTCCAGGCTTGCTGGGAATTGTAGTTCGGCAACATCTGAAGGGTCAGATGTTGTAGAACTGCAACGCCCAGCATTCCTGACAGTTTGGGCATGCTGGGAACTGTTTCCTAAACGGGGCTTTCAGCTGTTGCAAAACAACAACTCTCAGTATTGCTGGACAGCCATTGACTTTCCAGGCATGCTGGGAGTTTTGCAACAGCTGGAGGCACCCTTTTTGGGAAACACTGATGTAGGGTATTTGTGGTGCAGGAGGCAAGCGCCACGCTTGCATCTGGGTCCGCCCCCATGCAAATCCCTAATTTAGGCCTCAAATGCGTATGGCGCTCTCTCACTCCTGAGCCCTGTCTTATTTCAAGGAAGCAGTTTAGGGCCACATATGGGATATTTCCGTACTCGGGAGAAATTGCGTTACAAATTGTGGGGGGCTTTTTCTCATTTTACCACTTATGAAAAGGAAAAGTTAAGGGCTACACCAGCATGTTAGTGTTGCCCCCCATACTTTTCATTTTCATAAGAGGTAAAAGGAGAAAAAGCTCCCTAAAATTTGTAACGCAATTTCTCCTGAGTACAGAAATACTTCATATGTGGGCGTAAAATGCTCTGCGGACTCACAACAAGGCTCAGGAGTGAGAGCGCATTTGAGACCTAAATTGGTGATTTGCACAGGGGTGGCTGATAGTTACAGTGGTTCTGACATAAACGCAAAAAGAAAAAACGCCCACATGTGACCCCATTTTGGAAACTACACCCCTCACGGAATGTAACAAGGGTATAGTGAACCTTAACACCCTTAAATCTGGACGTGAAAATTTAAAATTAGATTTTTTTTCACTGAAATGCTGGTATTACCCCAATTTTTTCATTTTCACAAGAGATAATAGATGAAAAAGTTCCCCAAAATTTGTAACACCATTTCTTCTGAGTAAGAAAATATGGAGATATGTGGATGTAAAGTGCTCTGCTGGCGAACTACAGGGCTCAGAAGAGAAGGAGCAAAATTTGTTTTTTGGAGAGAGAATTAGACCATGTGCATTTACAAAGCCCCCATGCTGCCAAAACAGTGGACCCCCCCCCTCCACATGTGACCCCATTTCGGAAAGTACACCCCTCCCGTAATGTAATAAGGGGTGCAGTGAACATTTACACCCCCCTGGTGTCTGACAGATTTTTGAACAGTGGTCCGTGAAAATGAAATAACATTTTTTCATTTGCACAGCCCAATGCTCCAAAGATCTGTCAATTGCCAGTGGGGTGTAAATGCTCACTGTACCCCTTATTACATTCCTTGAGGGGTTTAGTTTCCGAAATGGATTAACATTAACATGTTAATCCACTGCTCTGGCACCATGGGGCTTTGTAAACGCACATGGCCCCTGACTTCCATTCCAACTAAATTCTCTCTCCAAAAGCCCAATGGCACTCCTCTTCTGAGACCTGTAGTGCGCCAGCAGGGCATTTTACAACCACATATGGGGTATTTCCTTACTTGGGAGAAATTGGCCTTCAAAATTTCTCCTATTACCCCTTGTGAAAATGAATTTTAGTGTTAAAAATATAATTTTTTATTTTTATGGCCCACTGTTCAAAAAACCTGTGAGGTGTAAGTACTTACTCTAACCCTTGTTATGTTCCTTGAGGGGTGTAGTTTCCGAAATGGGGTCACATGTGTGGGGGGGGGGTCCACTGTTCTGGCACCAAGGGGGGCTTTGTAAACGCACATGACCCACGACTTCAATTCCAGCCAAATTCTCGCTCCAAAAGCCCAATGGAGCTCCTTCTGTTCTGAGCTCTCTAGTGCGCCAGCAGAGGACTTTATGACCACATATGGGGTATTTCCTTACTTGGGAGAAAAGGAGTTTTACATTTAGGGGGGCATATTCTCCTATAACCCTTGTGAAAATGAAAAATTTGGGATAACACTAGTATTTTAGTGTTAAAAATAAAAAAAAAATATTTTCACGTCCAACTTTAACGAAAAGTGAGGTGTTAAGGTTCACTGTACACCTTGTTACATTCCTTGAGGGGTGTAGTTGCCCAAATAATGTGCCATGTGTGTTTTTTTTCCTTTTTCTGTTCTGGCACCATGGGGACTTCCTAAATGTAACATGCCCCCCCCCCCCCCCAAAAAAAAAAAAAATAAAGTGCAATATTTGTTCTCCAAAATCCCAAAGTTGCTCCTTCCCTCCTGAGCCATGTTGTGCGCTCCCGGAGCACTTTACATGCGCATATGAGGTATTGCCATACTCGAGAGAAATTGGGTTACACATTTTGTGGGGATTTTTCTCCTTTTAACACATGTAAAAAAAAAACATGGGGCTACAGATGGGTGTAAAAATTTTAGATTTTGAGTTTTCTCCACCAAATTGCTGCTATTCCTGGGAAACACCTAAAGGGTTCACAAACTTTCTGAATGTAATTTTGAATACTTTCAAGGGTGCTGCTTTCATAATGGGGTCCATTATGGGGGATTTCTTACAGAAAGGCCCCTCAAATCCACTTCAAACTGAACTGGACCCTGAAAATTTCAGATTTTTAATATTTCATGAAAATTTGGAAAATTGCTGCTATACTTTGATGCCCTCTAATGTCTTAAAGTAAAAACATGTCAACTTTATGATGTCAACATAAAGTAGACATATTGTATATGTAAATCAATATATCATTTATTTGCCATGTCCATTTCCCTTACAAGCAGAGAGCTTCAAAGTTAGCTACATTTTCAAATTTTCCATGAAATTTTGGCATTTTTCAACAAGAAATGATGCAAGTATCAACTAAAACTTACCACTAACATAATGTAGAATATGTTACGAAAAAACTATCTCAGAATCAAATTCATAAGTAAAAGCATCTCAGAGTTATTAATGCTTAAAGTGACAGAGGTCAGAATTGCAAAAAATACTCCCGTCCTTTGCATCAAAATGGGCTCCGTCCCCAAGGGGTTAATATATATATATTTTAATGGTACTCTGGGAAAAAAAAATGCCAAACTGAAAAATGCAAAGTGAAAAAAGAATTTTGCGATTTTTTTTCTCATTGATTTACAGCTAACATCTGGCCACAGCGTTTTTTTGCCCGAAAAAAACGCTGTGCGGCAGAATTGGCATTTTTCTTGGCATTTTCCCCCCCAAAGAGCCTTAAAGAGTACCCATCATGATCTCATCTGTCCCTAATGCCCCCCCCCAATCTGTCCCTGACTTCCTGATTCTTCCTGACTCTAATCCTACCTGTGTTTTGTTTTTTTTTATGAAAAAAAAAACCTTTTCCTACCTTTAATGTTCTCAGTTTGTGGCTCAATCCCTTCACCTCTTTGAGAGAGGAAGGGGGAGTGGCCTGGCAGGCGCAACATCATCTGAAGTCTGCCTAGTCTCACTTCTGCCCTTCTTCTGCAGGACTGGCTGTCAGCATGTATTCCTATTCTGGGGGGGGGGGCAGTGTTGGGGGGCCTTTGCTGTCAGGCGCCATGGGCAGTATGGATTCCGGGGTGTGTGTGCGCTATTGGGTGCTGCGGCCAGCATGTATTCCAGGGGTGGGGGGGTCGGTGCTGTCGAGCACCGCGGCCAGCATGTATTCCCGGGGAGGGGGTGCTGTGGGGCACTGCTGCTGGCACTAATCAGATCGCGCTGCCCTGGAGGAACCGCAGATGTCACTGACAACAGACTAGCCCCAACCTATGGTGACTGCAAGAGGTCAGTGGTAAGACACAGGGGGTGAATGCAACATGTGTCAGGGCTAGTATAGAAGAGCTGAGTTGTCAGGAATGCAGGGAGGTCTAGTTCTATCATAGTTGTGATTGTCATATGGTCCAAAGCAGTGGTCTTCAAACAGTGCACCCCAGCTGTTGAGACCTGCTGGGACTTGTAGCATTGCATTAGCCCAAGAAGTTTCATGTAGCAGGAACAGCTGCTCTCTGGCCTGCCATACACAGCGCTTGCTCTTGTCTGTCTGATTGACAGGCAGGGAGCTGCGCTGTGCTCTTCAGTGTCCCAGCTGCACTGAGAGTTCGGACTCATGCTGCCAGGCCAGCATGAGTCCGAAATCTAATTGGTAGGACATGTAGGGAGACCCCTAGTGGTCAGTTTTTAAAAGTAAAAAAACTGTAAATGTCACGATGCCGGCTGGCAGGTAGTGGACCCTCTGTGCCAGAGAGGGATTGGCGTGGACCGTGCTAGTGGACCGGTTCTAAGCCACTACTGGTTTTCACCAGAGCCCGCCGCAAAGCGGGATGGTCTTGCTGCGGCGGTAGTGACCAGGTCGTATCCACTAGCAACGGCTCACCTCTCTGGCTGCTGAAGATAGGCGCGGTACAAGGGAGTAGGCAGAAGCAAGGTCGGACGTAGCAGAAGGTCGGGGCAGGCAGCAAGGATCGTAGTCAGGGGCAACGGCAGAAGGTCTGGAAACACTGGCAAGGGACACACAAGGAACGCTTTCACTGGCACTAAGGCAACAAGATCCGGCAAGGGAGTGCAAGGGAAGTGAGGTAATATAGGGAGTGCACAGGTGATAACCCTAATTGGAACCACTGCGCCAATCAGCGGCGCAGTGGCCCTTTAAATCGCAGAGACCCGGCGCGCGCGCGCCCTAGGGAGCGGGGCCGCGCGCGCCGGGACAGAACAGACGGGGAGCGAGTCAGGTAGGGGAGCCGGGGTGCGCATCGCGAGCGGGCGCTACCCGCATCGCGAATCGCATCCCGGCTAGCAGCAGGATCGCAGCGCCCCGGGTCAGAGGACGTGACCGGAGCGCTGCAGCGGAGGAGGTGAAGCGAGCGCTCCGGGGAGGAGCGGGAACCCGGAGCGCTCGGCGTAACAGTACCCCCCCCCTTGGGTCTCCCCCTCTTCTTGGAGCCTGAGAACCTGAGGAGCAGACTTTTGTCAAGGATGTTGTCCTCAGGTTCCCAGGATCTCTCTTCAGGACCACAACCCTCCCAGTCTACTAAAAAAAAATTTTTCCCTCTGACCTTTTTGGCAGCCAAAATCTCCTTGACCGAGAAGACGTCCGAGGAGCCGGAAACAGGAGTGGGAGGAACAGACTTGGGAGAAAAACGGTTGAGGATGAGTGGTTTGAGAAGAGAGACGTGAAAGGCATTAGGGATACGAAGAGAAGGAGGAAGAAGAAGTTTATAAGAGACAGGATTAATTTGACACAAAATTTTGAAAGGACCAAGATAGCGTGGTCCCAACTTGTAGCTAGGGACACGGAAGCGGACATATTTAGCGGAGAGCCATACCTTGTCTCCAGGGGAAAAAACGGGGGGAGCTCTTCTTTTCTTATCCGCGAACCTCTTCATGCGTGAAGAAGCCTGTAAGAGAGAATTTTGGGTCTCTCTCCATATAATGGAAAGGTCACGAGAAATTTCATCCACAGCGGGCAGACCAGAGGGCAAGGGGGTAGGGAGGGGGGGAAGAGGGTGACGGCCGTACACCACGAAAAATGGGGATTTGGAGGAAGATTCAGAGACCCTGAAGTTATACGAGAATTCGGCCCATGGAAGGAGATCTGCCCAGTCATCCTGGCGGGAGGAAACAAAATGTCGCAAATAATCACCCAGGATCTGGTTAATTCTTTCTACTTGTCCATTGGACTGGGGATGATATGCAGAGGAAAAATTTAATTTAATCTTGAGTTGTTTACAGAGAGCTCTCCAGAATTTAGACACGAATTGGACCCCTCTATCCGAGACAATCTGCGTAGGCAACCCGTGAAGACGAAAAATGTGTACAAAAAATTGTTTAGCCAACTGAGGCGCAGAAGGAAGACCAGGAAGAGGAATGAAATGTGCCATTTTGGAGAATCGATCAACGACCACCCAAATAACAGTGTTGCCACGGGAAGGGGGTAAATCAGTAATAAAATCCATACCAATCAGTGACCAAGGCTGTTCGGGGACAGGCAGAGGATGAAGAAAACCAGCGGGCTTCTGGCGAGGAGTCTTATCCCGGGCACAGATAGTGCAGGCTCGCACAAAGTCCCCAACATCCGTCTCCAGAGTCGGCCACCAATAGAAGCGGGAGATGAGTTGCACAGATTTCTTGATGCCCGCATGACCTGCGAGATGGGAGGAGTGACCCCATTTGAGGATTCCGAGGCGTTGGCGTGGAGAAACAAAGGTCTTTCCTGGAGGAGTCTGCCTGATGGAGGCAGGAGAAGTGGAGATCAGGCAGTCAGGTGGAATGATGTGTTGCGGAGGGAGATCAACTTCTGAGGCATCCGAGGAACGAGAGAGAGCATCGGCTCTAATGTTCTTATCGGCAGGACGAAAGTGAATCTCAAAATTAAATCGGGCAAAGAACAGAGACCACCGGGCCTGGCGAGGATTCAGCCGTTGGGCCGACTGGAGGTAGGAGAGGTTCTTGTGGTCGGTGTAGATAATAACAGGAAATCTTGATCCCTCCAGCAGATGCCTCCATTCCTCAAGTGCTAATTTAATGGCTAGAAGCTCTCGATCCCCGATGGAGTAGTTCCTCTCCGCTGGAGAGAAGGTCCTAGAGAAAAAACCACAAGTGACAGCATGCCCGGAAGGATTTTTTTGTAGAAGAACAGCTCCAGCTCCTACTGAGGAGGCATCAACCTCCAATAGGAAGGGTTTGGAAGGGTCAGGTCTGGAGAGCACGGGAGCCGAAGAAAAGGCAGACTTGAGTTGTTTAAAGGAGTCTTCTGCTTGAGGAGGCCAGGACTTGGGATCAGCATTTTTTTTGGTTAAGGCCACGATAGGAGCCACAATGGTAGAAAAATGTGGAATAAATTGCCTGTAATAATTGGCGAACCCCAAAAAGCGTTGGATAGCACGGAGTCCGGAGGGGCGTGGCCAATTTAAGACGGCAGAGAGTTTGTCTGGATCCATCTGTAGTCCCTGGCCAGAGACCAAATATCCTAGAAAAGGAAGAGATTGGCATTCAAACAGACATTTCTCAATTTTGGCATAGAGTTGGTTGTCACGAAGTCTCTGAAGAACCATACGGACATGCTGGCGGTGTTCTTCTAGATTGGCAGAAAAAATTAGGATATCGTCCAGATATACCACAACACAGGAGTATAATAGATCACGAAAAATTTCATTGACAAAGTCTTGGAAGACGGCAGGGGCATTGCACAGTCCAAAGGGCATGACCAGATACTCAAAGTGTCCATCTCTGGTGTTAAATGCCGTTTTCCACTCGTCCCCCTCTCTGATGCGGATGAGGTTATAGGCGCCTCTTAAGTCCAATTTAGTGAAGATGTGGGCACCTTGGAGGCGATCAAAGAGTTCAGAGATGAGGGGTAAGGGGTAGCGGTTCTTAACCGTGATTTTATTAAGACCGCGGTAGTCAATGCAAGGACGTAGGGAGCCATCTTTTTTGGAGACAAAGAAAAATCCGGCTCCGGCAGGAGAGGAGGATTTACGGATAAAACCCTTTTTTAGATTCTCCTGGACGTATTCGGACATGGCAAGAGTCTCTGGGGCAGAGAGAGGATAAATTCTGCCCCGGGGTGGAGTAGTACCCGGGAGGAGGTCGATAGGGCAATCATAAGGCCTGTGAGGAGGTAGAGTCTCAGCTTGTTTTTTGCAGAAAACATCCGCGAAGTCCATATAGGCCTTAGGGAGACCGGTTACTGGAGGAACCACAGAGTTACGGCAAGGGTTACTGGGAACCGGTTTTAGACAGTTCTTGGAACAAGAGGACCCCCAACTCTTGATCTCCCCAGTGGACCAATCCAGGGTTGGGGAATGAAGTTGAAGCCAGGGAAGTCCAAGGAGAATCTCCGAGGTGCAATTGGGGAGGACCAAAAGTTCAATCCTCTCATGATGAGATCCGATGCTCATAAGAAGGGGCTCCGTGCGGAAACGTATGGTACAGTCCAATCTTTCATTATTTACACAATTGATGTAGAGGGGTCTGGCGAGACTGGTCACTGGGATGCTGAACCTGTTGACGAGAGAGGCCAAAATAAAATTTCCTGCAGAACCAGAGTCCAAGAAGGCCACTGTAGAGAAGGAGAAGGCAGAAGCAGACATCCGCACAGGCACAGTAAGACGTGGAGAAGCAGAGTAGACATCAAGGACTGTCTCACCTTTGTGCGGAGTCAGCGTACGTCTTTCTAGGCGGGGAGGACGGATAGGACAATCCCTCAGGAAGTGTTCGGTACTAGCACAGTACAGGCAGAGGTTCTCCATACGGCGTCGTGTCCTCTCTTGAGGTGTCAGGCGAGACCGGTCGACCTGCATAGCCTCCACGGCGGGAGGCACAGGAACAGATTGCAGGGGACCAGAGGAGAGAGGAGCCGAGGAGACGAAACGCCTCGTGCGAACAGAGTCCATATCTTGGCGGAGTTCCTGACGCCTTTCAGAAAAACGCATGTCAATGCGAGTGGCTAGGTGAATAAGTTCATGTAGATTAGCAGGAATTTCTCGTGCGGCCAGAACATCTTTAATGTTGCTGGATAGGCCTTTTTTGAAGGTCGCGCAGAGGGCCTCATTATTCCAGGACAATTCTGAAGCAAGTGTACGGAATTGTACGGCATACTCGCCAACGGAAGAATTACCCTGGACCAGGTTCAACAGGGCAGTCTCAGCAGAAGAGGCTCGGGCAGGTTCCTCAAAGACACTTCGGATTTCCGAGAAGAAGGAGTGTACAGAGGCAGTGACGGGGTCATTGCGGTCCCAGAGCGGTGTGGCCCATGACAGGGCTTTTCCGGACAGAAGACTGACTACGAAAGCCACCTTAGACCTTTCAGTGGGAAACAGGTCCGACATCATCTCCAGATGCAGGGAACATTGGGAAAGGAAGCCACGGCAAAACTTAGAGTCCCCATCAAATTTATCCGGCAAGGATAAGCGTATCCCAGGAGCGGCCACTCGCTGCGGAGGAGGTGCAGGAGCTGGCGGAGGAGATGACTGCTGAAGCTGTGGTAGCAACTGTTGTAGCATAACGGTCAGTTGAGACAGCTGTTGGCCTTGTTGCGCAATCTGTTGTGACTGCTGGGCGACCACCGTGGTGAGGTCAGCGACAACTGGCAGAGGAACTTCAGCGGGATCCATGGCCGGATCTACTGTCACGATGCCGGCTGGCAGGTAGTGGACCCTCTGTGCCAGAGAGGGATTGGCGTGGACCGTGCTAGTGGACCGGTTCTAAGCCACTACTGGTTTTCACCAGAGCCCGCCGCAAAGCGGGATGGTCTTGCTGCGGCGGTAGTGACCAGGTCGTATCCACTAGCAACGGCTCACCTCTCTGGCTGCTGAAGATAGGCGCGGTACAAGGGAGTAGGCAGAAGCAAGGTCGGACGTAGCAGAAGGTCGGGGCAGGCAGCAAGGATCGTAGTCAGGGGCAACGGCAGAAGGTCTGGAAACACTGGCAAGGGACACACAAGGAACGCTTTCACTGGCACTAAGGCAACAAGATCCGGCAAGGGAGTGCAAGGGAAGTGAGGTAATATAGGGAGTGCACAGGTGATAACCCTAATTGGAACCACTGCGCCAATCAGCGGCGCAGTGGCCCTTTAAATCGCAGAGACCCGGCGCGCGCGCGCCCTAGGGAGCGGGGCCGCGCGCGCCGGGACAGAACAGACGGGGAGCGAGTCAGGTAGGGGAGCCGGGGTGCGCATCGCGAGCGGGCGCTACCCGCATCGCGAATCGCATCCCGGCTAGCAGCAGGATCGCAGCGCCCCGGGTCAGAGGACGTGACCGGAGCGCTGCAGCGGAGGAGGTGAAGCGAGCGCTCCGGGGAGGAGCGGGAACCCGGAGCGCTCGGCGTAACAGTAAAGATACATTTTTGTTGATTTCATGTTACTAGAAAGTTGTTT